>NC_133123.1:144820368-145121032 GCF_033568475.1 Henckelia pumila | reverse complement strand
GCTACTGGTTACTTGGCCACAAGAATTAGATCAAAAACACCTATAGAATTAATATTGGATGAACAAAATCGAACAAGAAATTCTTTCCCAGAGATAAACTCTGTAACAAGCTGCAACCTTAGCTAAATGCTAGTTTCCCTAGCCTAAGCTAGTCTTGATACTGAGAATTCAAAATCACGAATGAGTATCCATTCTTTTTTTCAAGTATTTATTTCTTTCTAACTCTCTAGATTCTTCCTAGGCTTTGTGACTCTTGGGCCCTCTTTAGGTTTGGGCTCAAAATATAAAAGGCCAAAGCCCATTGCTGTATTTGAGTCCCTAACAATACCACCCTCCCCAAAAACAGTCTTGTCCTCAAGACTGAAATTTTGAATGAGCTTGGATAACATAAATCTGTCTGTCCTGGTGGCCTCCTAGTTGAGGAATCTTCCCAACGTCCCAAAACTTGCAGCTTTTGCTCATGCCTTAGTTGCTTGGTCTGTTGAGTTAACACCAGAGTGAATCGAGAGCCCGTTGGTAACTGAACCGTATTGATGCCCTCCCCCCCTTTGTCAACCGGTCCCAACCCCAATCGTGTCCAATCCCCTCTGCCCTTCTCATTCTTTGTCATCGCAGTGGCATCTTCCAGCCTAAAATTCTTCCCGTTTGTCCCGAACATGAGGCTGTACACCCCGATCACCGTAGTTGCTACTCGTATTTTCAATCCATGACATCTCTTACTCACCCCATCTATTTTCATTAGGGGCAGTCCACCTCTGCAAGCCTCTGTTCCACTTTCCAATCCGTTGTTTACCCCATTCTCATGCCCATCATCATCCTCTACCTTTATAAAGTTTCTTTCAGTGGTCAATCCCAATCTCTTAATTACGTACAAAGAATTAAAGGCGTGTCTTGTTCCCGTATCCTCTCTTGCAAAAACAGAAATTATAAAAAGCATACTTAATATCCCAACAATAAGTAGATATGCACCTCCCACTATTGTCAGCTGTTGATCTAGCAACTTGAAGTTGCATTCTACTGGTTTTTTAGTACTTAATTCTTCAACCACAGCCTTTGTCCACCCTTGTTTGGGCAGCTTCTTCTCAACTTCTTTAAAACCTGTACGCCTTATTTTTCCTTTGTCAATTTCTTTGTACTGTATTGTTTGGCTTTCCCTATTTTCCCAATTCTCTGTTCTTAAACTTCTGTCAGTTCCAACAGAGATTGACCCACTGTCACACGAGCGTCTTCTCTTGAAGATAAGGGTTTGTGAGTTAGCGACTTCTCTCTGATGATTGCGCAGCGGTCTACTGATATCCTCCATCTCAGGCGTCAATGCCCTAATCTTTATAGCTGGTCCAGGGGCTTCTGCGTGTCTCCAATTATTAGGTTTGGGCCTAATAGAAAGGCAGCCCATGTTTGTTTCTTCAATAAGAGCCCACTTCTGGGTAGTCCAAACCCTAGGTAGCACAATCTGCAAGCCCACTATCGGCTCCCCTTTCTTCAACACTACGTTAAATTTTCCATGGCGGTTTTTCCTTTTTTGGATCTTTCTTTTTAAGCCATGGGAATCTTTGGATCATCGGTCTGATTACAACTCTTGGATCGGTCTCTGAGGTGAGTTCTACCACGTTCCCTGAAGCCCAAATGCGGAGTACATCAGTGACGTTGCTGTAGGAGAATTCTGGGCGTCTACTCCTAGATCCAAACTCATCCTTGATGAGCTTCGTGTACTCCACCTCCTCGTGTGTGACTTGTTGGCTCTCTTCCTTCAGATACAGCTCCTTCGATGATTCATGTTGGCCAGAGGTTGGGTAAAGGGACGCATGAGAGCCAGGTTGGTGGCCGGAATCCTTGAATCTATCAGGCAGTAACTTATCCACAAGAGAAGTTATGTAGTCTAGCTTTTTGTGGACGAAATCCATTTCCTCCTGAAGCACCGAGATTGAGTTTTCGAGAATCTCAATCCTGTCGTCCGAACGAGTGGTGGCCATGGCAGGTCGGACCAATTGTTAGGCTACTGGTTACTTGGCCACAAGAATTAGATCAAAAACACCTATAGAATTAATATTGGATGAACAAAATTGAACAAGAAATTCTTTCCCAGAGATAAACTCTGTAACAAGCTGCAACCCTAGCTAAATGCTAGTTTCCCTAGCCTAAGCTAGTCTTGATACTGAGAATACAAAATCACGAATGAGTATCCATTCTTTTCTTCAAGTATTTATTTCTTTCTAACTCTCTAGATTCTTCCTAGGCTTTGTGACTCTTGGGCCCTCTTTAGGTTTGGGCTCAAAATATAAAAGGCCAAAGCCCATTGCTGTATTTGAGTTCCTAATAGAATGTATATGGAGAAAGGCCTTGTTGTCATTTTACTTGAAGGGATTACTAATGGTCCTGCCATTTTTAGTAAACTGCTTTGTAATTCTGTAATCCGATTAAGACTTTTTAGCCTTAATGTTTCTAAGGCCTCAATAGGTAGAGTATTGTTACTCGTTTCTACTTCGTCAATGCGTCTTAGTAAATCATGATTATGACTTACTAATTTCAAAAGTTGCTTCTTTCTCTGTTTGTAAACAGAGTTTTCGAATCTAATTAAGGGGTTGTCCCTTATCCAATTATCTTGGTTTTCCATCTCGTAGGATTCTTATTGAATTCTCCAAGTTTTTTCTTTTGCCATAAGCTCTATTCTTTTTTCAAGACGTTTCCATGGTTAATGATCTTCCAAGAATTCTAAGCCAAGAATTAGTTGATCTGTTTCTTTTCCCGGGATTCCCGAAATTTGAACTTCCAATTCACCAACCTTTATGAATCCTTGGTAAGTTCCTTTTACCTGCTGTTCTAAATAGTAAATTGAGTTACAAGGAAAGTGGTTCCTGTGACTTGTAATTTCGAATACTATTTTGACTTCTTTCCATCCTTCTGGATATCTAAGTTTTACTATTATAGAAAAATCTTTTTCTTCTGGTGGAATTTCCTAAATAGGAGATTTTTTCCACCTTCGACTTGTCATTCGGTCACCTTGAAAAGATAACCTTCGGGGTTCTATTTTAAGATCTCTGTATAGAACCGGCTTATCTTGAATTTGAATGTCTGTTTCCTGAATTAAAGGAAACTCGATTCTTTCCGGGTATATTGCTTGAGCAACCTTTCCAAAATTCTCTGGGATTTCAATAAACTCATTTCTAATAAATAATTCAGAATGATGAGTATTAGAAAGAGCATATGAAATTTGATATGTAATAGAATATCACCTATTACCTTCATTAATTTTTTTTCCTAGAAGTTTTGATGCAACGTCAAGGCTCGACTAAAGTCTCTGTCAGCTAAATTGTAGGCTATTCTCGGATAAATAACTCCTACAATTTTTCCTGCACATAGATTTCCTGAGATAGTACCCAGAACAGCATGTTGAATATTCCCCATTCTTTTATCGCATACTACGATATCTATGGGTGAATCTATTCCTTCTTTAAAAGTTGACTTGATCATTATTTGGATTGCTCCAATATGAATCCCAAACATCGTCTTTGCTACCTCATTTTTCAGCTTTTGCAATTCCTGTCTTATTTCTTCAAGGTTTAACATTACCCCATAAGGATTTATCGGATCTAGAACAGTTTTTTCATAAGGAGTTTGATGTAGTGGTATCTTACTCCTTCTCGACCTGTTCCTGCTGGATGCGAATTTTCTCCAACATGGAACTCACTTGTGATCTTCTGTTTTAACCACATATCTTGGAGGATTCCCTATGGGTTGTTCACCCTCAGAGGAATTCATTTTCAGATCAACTATTTTAAGATTCGCAAATGAATCTGCAAGATCTTGTAGATCCTCGAGATTTAATCTTTCTAAAGTAGTCATCAGATAGTGTTTTTTTTTTCTGATATTGCTTTTATAAGATTAATCATCATTTCATCATCTGTTAAAGGTTTTTGTACCATTTTGGTTTTACCTTTCTGACATAACAAATGTTATGTACCAAATGAGAGTGGTAACCTTCCTCTTGTATTACCTTTTCTAGAACCAGAGGTGTGTTCTAGATTTATGATTTTTGTTTGAAGATCCTTTAGAGTTCCAAGATTTTTTTCTTGTTTCTTAAGAATTTTTTCAATCTGCCGAGATATTTCATACAGCTGATTGTTGTAAAATATTGTACCGTCTTTTGAATTTCTCTAAGATCTCCGGAGAGTTTAGAAGAATCTGGTGTAATTTCTAGAAATTGAGAATTAAAAATCATATTTCTTATTCTCTTCAGAGCGTATAAAAGACCCAAGTCTTTTTAAGTTATGTTGTAAATCTCTTCCTCAGCAAAGAAAAGTATGATTTAATGAATAATATAAAGTCTGAATAAAATTACCTAGGCTCTGATACCATTTTGTGAGCCAAAGGAAAATATTAATACAAAATATTAATATAAGGGTAGTATAGGAAATTTTTAGTTTGGTAGACATATCAGGAAAACTTTTTGTTAAAAGAGGGACGTAATTGAGAACAAATAAAGTGTTAGTACATTTTTGGGAAAGTTAGGAAACTTTAGGGACGTATTCTTTAATTATCCCCGTATTTTCAGTACATCTTAACTTAACAATAGATACACTTTAAATAGACAAAAAAACAATTCAGAATAATATCCCACCAAATCTGTAAGATATTTTATTCCTATCAAATAAAATCAAATCATAATAATGAACCTTCTCTAATACCACTTGTTGATCCGGTTTCTTTTATTTTGCTCAGTTTCATAATTAGCCCAATTAGGAAAAGTAAAAACTGAAGCAAAAATAAGAACACAAACAATTTTTACGTGGTTCAGTCCAACCAACTTACTCCACGGGACCACACCCCAATATCTAGTAAATCACTAAACTTCAAACATTGAAATCGTACAAGGGCTGATGTAATGGGTAACAATCCAAACCAGCAGCCCAACAAGGAGATATCAATTAGCTTCAGTCAAGGGATAACGATGAGAATAATTAAGGATGTCAGCCAGCTTTAGTCAAGGAACAAAGATCTCAATCTGCTTTAAAACTATAAGATTCTAGTTTCCTAATTTATGGTGCTTTATTATTCTATTGCATGATTACTCGTTATTTCCTTGTTCAAATAATATTATTTTTGTATTTAAGTGAGAGATTAAGTGGAATAAGATATGAAATTAGTATTCCAAATTCGTGAGTAATAAGATCGTGAGGTTCTCTTGAGAAAACGAGCCTCTAAACTTACTCCATCCAAAATAGGTGGAAAAGGCAGAAAAAGCCACAAACACTTCAAAGTGTTGAAGGATCAAACACTCAATCGCCCTCTGTAACTAGATCCTTTACCCAGGGTCATAACAGCTGAGTTTGAAATGAAGGACTTGGGAAATTGAGGTACTTTCTTGCCATGAAACAAATCTGGAATCTCAGTTTTGCAGCGGAAGTATGTGTTGGATCTTTTGAATGAGGCGAGAATGCTAAGATGCAAACCGATTGATACACCCATGGAACCAAATAAAAAATTGGAAGAAACAGTGAGTGGTACTCCTGTGGAGAAACGAATCAACGAAAAGTAGGGAAACTGATTTACCTTGCTCATTCTAGACCCGACATAGCCTTTTCTAAGTGTTGTAAGCCAGTTTATGCATGCCCCGTTGGAAGAGCACGTGACAACCGATTATCGAATTTGAAGGTATCTAAAGGGGACTCCAGGAAAGGGACTTTTCTTCAAGAAAACAGAAGCAAGAAACATTGAGATGTTTACTGATGCAGATTGGGCCAGATCAGTAAGTGATAGAAGATCAACATCAGGCTATTTTTCTTTCCGATCAGGCTATTTGGTAACTTGGAAGAGTAAGAAACAACAGGTAGTAGGAAGAAGCAATGCCGAAGCTGATCTAAGATCAGTAGCCCATGGTGTATGTGAAGTCTAATGGCTAAAAATGTTGCTTGAAGAGCTGAAAATGAAAAAAAAATGCCATTGAAACTATTATGTGATAACAAGGCGGCCATAAATATTTTGGGATAATTGCATACATTACCCCGTGAAATAATGAGATTGCTGAAAACCCCCTATAACTGTGAACTCCCTATGTTTTAAAATTTTGTGCACAAACACTCCTGAAAACACGTACAGACAAGGGGATGAATGCTCAAAATTTGAAAACATGAGGATGTATATGCTCAAGATTTCAAAACACAGGGAGTTAATAGATCATTCTTTTTTCATAGGGGGTTTTAGCAACCTCGGGATTTCACAATGCTGTTGTATGCAATTAACTTTAAATATTTGTCACAATCTGGTATATCATGATCGTACTAAACACATTGAGGTTAATCGGCATTTTATTAAAGAGAAGATTGATGAAGGAACAATTAGCATAACATATGTCCCAGCATTGGAACAAACAGCTGATGTCCTAACAGAAGGCCTATTTAGGCCCATGTTCGAAAAATAGTTGACAAGCTGGGAATTTATAACCTGTACATTCTAGCTTGAGGGGGAGTGTTGATAAGGTTGTTCGGATGAGCAGCTTGGTTTATCTATTTATTTTAATTTATTAGATTTGTAGAATACGTAGGGTATGGCAGAGAAGAGAAAAATAATCATTTTTATTCAAATAAAGTTATACAATGCATACATTGAAAGGGCCAAAGATAATAAAATCAAATCCCCACAGATCGGGAACAAAATAATCTCTTTCCTAATCTGTCGGATTTTAATCTAACAAATCTAATCTAAACTAATTTAAGAAATATCTTATTATTGACACTCCCTTCAAGTTGGTGCAAAGATATCAGTCATGCCCAACTTGTTAACTTGGTCTTCAAAAGGTTGTCTAGACAAGCCCTTAGTTAAGACATCTGCAATTTGCAAGGTGGTTGGAACAGAACAGATGCAGATTGTTCCTTCCTCAAGCTTCTTCTTTATAAAGTGTTTGTCAATTTCAATGGGTTTCGTTCGCTCATGCAAAACTGGGTTATGAGCTATACTTATGGCTGCCTTATTATCACAATACAAACACTTATTGTTCTCTTCAGTTCATCCATAACTCTCTTAAGCCAAAGAACTTCACATACACCTTTAGCCATCGATCTAAACTCAGCTTCTGCGCTCTCTTCAATTCATCCATAACTCTCTTAAGCCAAAGAACTTCACATACACCTTTAGCCATCGATCTAAACTCAGCTTCTGCGCTGCTTCTTGCCACAACACTTTGTTTTTGCTCTTCCATGTCACTAGGTTACCCCATACAAATGTACATAACCAGAAGTTGATCTTTGATCAGCAATCGAGCCTGCCCAGTCAGGTATCTGAGAATTCGATATACAGCTTCGAGATGTTCTTCATAAGCTCACTGCGAAGGTGATATCTGGTCGTGTGTGTGACAAATAAATCAGTCTCCTAACCAATCTTTGATATCTTCCTTTATCAACGGGAATACCGTCTTTAATTTCTCCTAGTTTTGTGTTGACTTCCAATGGAGTGTCTGAGGGTATGCATCTGCTCATCCCAGTTTCCTTCAATAGGTCCACAACATACTTTCGTTGAGACACCACGATTCCTTTCTTAGACCTTGCTACTTCCATTCCAATAAAGTACTTCACCTGTCCTAGATCTTTAATCTCGAACTCCTTTGCCAAGTTCATCCTTAATTTGTTCATTTCTTCTATATCATCTCCTGTTAATATCATGTCATCAACATAAACAATCAAGACAAAGATTTTGTTAGTTGTGGACCCTTTTGTGAAGAGTGTGTCATCTGATTGTCTCTGGTTGTAACCCTAGGCCTTAACTAATTTTGTGAATCTCTCGAACCATGCTCTTGGAGACTGCTTCAATCCATAGAGGGATTTTTTTAATCTGCAAACCTTCGATCAAAATTGATCATTAAATCCGGGAGGAGGTTCCATGTACACTTCTTGTTCCAAGTTTCCATTTAGAAAGGCGTTCTTCACGTCTAGTTGGTTAAGTGGCCAATCAAGATTCGCAGCAACAGACCGTATCACTCGAATCGTGTTAAGTTTTGTCACCGGAGAAAATGTTTTCGAGTAGTAAACCCCATAGGTCTGAGTAAAGCCTTTGGCAACCAGACGAGCTTTATATCTCTCCAATGAGCCATCAGAGTTGTATTTTGTAGTAAATACCCACTTGCATCCTATTGTGGAATTTTCTTTGGGAAGATCCATTTTCTCCAGAGTTCTTCTCTAATGCTCTCATCTCTTCAAATATCGCTTCCTTCCACTCAGGGATCCTTAGAGCTTCCTGTACAATGTTAGGTATACTAACAGAGTTTAGTCGAGAAATAAGAGCATGAAAGAAGGGAGATAGATGTTTGTACGATACAAAGTTTGACAATAGGTGCTTAGCGCATGACCGAGTACCTTTTCTGTGAGCAATAGGAAGTTCAATATCGTCAGAAGGGGTTACCTTGCGAGTTTCATGATTTAGCCCCAGATTTGAATCATGGCCTCGTGGTGGGACAGTTTTCCTACCTCTCCGTGCTTGACCCTTCCTTTGATAAACAAAACCTTTGAACCCTTTCTTTCCTTCATCTCCTGTGTCAGCATTATGAGATGGCACAGTTTGGACAGAAACATCATTATCTATGAAATCAATTTTTAGGTCTAAATTGGTTAAATATTCATCTTCGCTACTATTATACTTCCCTGAAGGGGAGTCATAGTAGGATTGACTTTCAAAAAAAGTAACGTCCATAGATACAAAAAAAAATTTTGAGATAGGATCAAAACACTTGTAGCCTCGCCGATTTGCAGTGTAGCCAATGAAGATGCACCTATGTGCTTTGGGATCGAGTTTGGAGCGTCCTGGATCATGATTATGAACAAAAGCTATACTACCAAAAACCTTCAGGGGAATATCGGAGATCAATCTAGTTGTAGCAAAAAAAATTTTAAAGATTTTGATCGGAGGCTGCAAATTCAAAATTTTCGTAGATAATCTGGTAATCAAATAAGTTGCTGTCAAAATAGCCTCTCCCCAAGATGTTTTGGAACTTTAGTATGAAAGCTTATAGCCCTAGCAACTTCAAGGAGGTGTCTATTTTTTCTTTCAGCCACCCCATTTTGTTGAGTGTGAGGGCAAGAGTGTTGATGTACGATCCATTTTTCTTCAAAAAAAAGTCTCCAATAAATTATTAAAATATTCCCTCCCATTATCACTCCGAAATATTTTAATTTTGGTCTGAAACTGAGTGTGGATCATGATATAAAAATTTGTGAACACACATCCAGCTTCAGATTTGTCTTTCAAAAGAAACGTCCAAGTCATTCTACTGTGATCATCAATTAATGTTAGGAACCGGCGTTTACCAGACAAGGTTGCTACTCTAGATGGACCCACTATGAATTAGTGTAAAAGGTGCAAAGGAAACAATGAGCGATGATGTTTAGCCAATGCACATGAATCACTGAAAAAACGTAGAACTTTTATTCATAAATAATGTAGGAAAAAACTGTTTTAGATAATGAAAATTTGGATGCCCTAAACGAAAATGCCATAACATAATCTCACTGTCACTAGAATTAGAAATAGAGTTGAAACAAGTCTTCTGATCTTGTTTTGCAAAGATGGATGTAGCATCGAGAAGATAAAGTCCACTGTCTTGCCATACATTGCCAATCATCTTCCTCGATGCTAAATTCTGAAACTCACAATGAGAGGACAGAAAAATGGCACGACAGTTAAGATCACAAGTTATCTGACTGATAGAGAGCAGATTATATGACAATAGAAGAACATGCAAGACATTAACAAGGGTTAGGAAGGGGGAAATAATAATGGTGCCCTTCCCAGCGACATATGCGAAGGACCCATCAGCAATTTTAACCTTCTTATTACCAGCACACTGGATATATGAAGAAAAAAATTGCGATGTTCCTGTCATATGATCCGTTGCACCTGGATCTAAAATCCAAAAATTGTTAGACTTGACATATGCAACAGTTGTCATAGAATGACTACTTGTTTGGGCCATAAAGCAAGAAGGACTCGATTTTCTTAAATGAGATTGAAGTAATTTGGACAAGTGCTCTAGTTGATCCTTCGTGAAAGGAGACGAATCTGAGGATTCAGAACTACCTGTTTGAAAGGCATGACTGCCATTACCACTTCTACTGTTGCTGTGGTATCCATTACCGTTTCTATTGTTGTTGACTGGCCTTTTTTTTTTAAATGTGTTGGTCTTCCATGAATCTCCCAACATGTTTCCACAGTATGTCATGGCTTATTACATTTCTCACACCAAGGTTTCTGCTTTCCTCCATCACGATAATCACCAGCAGCTTTTTTTCCTTGACTAACCAGTGCTGATCCCTCAGTTTCCACTCTATGTTCATCGACTCGCTGTAACATAACATGGCGTCAAGCTTCCTCACGCCGTCTTCAGAAAAAATCTCACGAAGACTTGGAAGAGGCTTGCGGCCATGGAGTCTGCCCCGAACGACATCTAATTCTGTGTTTAATCCAGCCAAGAAAACAAACACACAACCACGCTCAATATTTTTCCTGTAGCAAGAACAGTCATTCTTGCTTTCCCTTTCATCAGTTTCAAACAAATCCAATTCTTGACAAATCGTCAACAATTCATTGTAATAAGACGTCACGTCTCGAATTCCTTGTTGATGTCGCTACATTCGAGTATTCAGATCATATAACTGAGAGTAGTTTTCCAAATCAGAGTATGTTTCTTGAGCCGCCTCCCAAATATCACGGGCAATAGGTGAAAACATAAAGGGTTTACCTATTGCGGGTTCTATGGAATTAATTAACCAAGCAGTGACCATGGTGTTTCCGATCGCCATTGTTTATATTTCGGATCTGTAGATGCCAGTGGCTTCACCTCGCCGTTCAAGTGCCCCAATTTTCCCTTGCCAGTGAATTAATTAACCAAGCAGTGACCATGGTGTTTCCGATCGCCATTGTTTATATTTCGGATCTGTAGATGCCAGTGGCTTCACCTCGCCGTTCAAGTGCCCCAATTTGCCCTTGCCATCGATCACCAGTCGTACGTATTGAGCCCATTCAAGATAGTTTTTCCATTTAATTTATGGATGGCTATTTGAAGGGAGTTTTCAGAAAGTGCAATGTTTGATGGGACTTGAGGACCGCCGGTCGGAGGGACAGTGCCATAGCTGCCGTCAGATTCGGAAGAGATAGACCCAGCGCCGACCATGGCTGCTTTAAAGTTTATGACCAATCCTCGGTCTCTGATACCATGTAGAATACGTAGGGTATGGCAGAGAAGAGAAAAATAATCAATCTTATACAAATAAAGTTATACAAAGCGTACAATTAAAGAGCCAAAGATAATAAAATCAAATCCCCACAGATCGGGAACATAATAATCTCTTTCCTAATTTGTCAGATTTTATTCTAACAAATCTAATCTAAACTAATTTAAGAAATATCTTATTATTGACAAGATTGGTATCTTATCTTTTAGTTGTAGAAAGTTTTTTTTTATATATTTTGAAACATCATGTTGTATTATCATTATCTCTGAAGCGTTGAATAAAATTATTATGCCTTGTTTATCGATTCTTTCATGGTTATTAGCCTTTAGGACCCTTTCTCTCCCTAGGAATGAATCATGTAGCCTTTAATGTGTGTGCACCACCAACAATTTTAACCTCGAAAAAACAAAATGAATAAATGGTACTGACAAAACATTGTCATAGCAGTTGTCGCGACACAAAATGGACAATCACGTTTTTGCTCCTTAATCCTCACAACCAGCCTGGATAAGATCATGTTGCAGTATTTTCGCTCGCAAGCGTACGATATCAAGTTTTAATATAGGGAATTAACTCCAAGTCGATCCCACAGAAAATGAGTCAGATGATATTATATTAAATATTTGGAATTAATAACATCTCAATCCTATTCAGAGCTACGATGATGATATGAATTTATTTAATTAACTAAAACTAAAAATTGCAATATATAAAATTAACCAACGATGAATTTGCAAGACGCTTAATCAATGAGAGATAAATTCTAGATGTTCAAATTCACTTGACTATCCACCAAGATTAATCCATATTGATTTCTTCATTGTAAATTCTTCTAGTTTATTAACCAAGAATCTGTATCATTTTCTACTCTCTTTCCCAAGTGATCAGTAGAAGTCCGTGTCTAATATTAGACTCAATATTCCTATCGAGTTTTGAATATAAAATCCGGTAGATATCACAACAATTCTTTTAATGGCTTCAATGGAGTTATACGCGTTCCGAACAATATAACATCAACGATGTATTTTCGTACGTCTTATTCAAAATCACATATCCCAAGTGATAGATTATAAACAATCATTCACTCTACGACCAGTAAATTGAGAGCATTAAAAACAGAAAAACACAATAAACCGTGCGAAGAATTCGAATATATAAATCAAGACATCAAAATCATGGGTTCAACTCAAGTTACGTCTACCCTCTAGACTAAAAAATTAGTTTATGATGAATTTTAAAATAAAAGTAAGCATGTTCATCCAACAACCCATCAAAGTAAAAAAATAAAAACAAAAGAAGAACAAGAACGAAGTTAGTATAAGGTTCTTTGTCTCCGGATTCCACCGTCTTCCGTCCTTCATACCAAGTTCTCTGGCTCTTGTGCGCTCTAGAAGTCTTCAGCCGTCTTCGTCTCCGGATTCCGCCGTCTTCCGACCTTCATACCAAGTTCTCTGGCTCTTGTGCGCTCTAGAAGTCTTCAGCCGTTGTCCCCTATCAGCAACCCTCAAAAGTCTCTACAAAAAGGCCCAAAAATTCATTTTTAAGCTGTCACGAAAAGTTTCCAAAATTTGAAAGACTACGCGGCACGGGTGACCGGTTGGAGGGCGCGGGTGCGCTACGTGCTTGATGATCGGGCGCTGGTACGCTGTAAAGAGGCCGCTTCTCGGCGTCAAAATCTCTTCATGATTTCTCGCCTAGCACAGGTGCAACGGTCCTTACTCTTTGATTTCTTGCTTGGACTTCAATTCTCGCACTTCATTTTGCTTCGGTCAAATTTTTTTTTTCCTCTTTTAATCTTATTTCACATCTTTTAACCAATCTAAAAATGATTGTTACCTAAATTCCCGCATACGATACGAACAACACATAAGACGCATATCGCTGATAAATGATAAAAGTCAAGTTAAATCATATATCATATAAGATATAAGTACGAAAATTGGCCTTATCAGTTCATAGCATAATATATGTTCTATGCAAGAATATTGCTCTCTCCTGAAAAATGTCTAAATGAGGTGCATAAGGGCATCAAATAAACTCCTGAATGATTTGACAATAAACGCGTACCCCGCATTTAAAACACAATCCCGTTTCTCGCTTGTGCAAGTACTGTATTCTGCCATCCTGATTCTTTTGCGTCGAACCCTAACCACTCCGATCTCCATCCCATTGCTACCGCCAGAATTGGCTCGTGACCCTCCACCGTAAGTCATGGGTGTATAAGGCTTACGCATGGCTACCTTCTCTGGACTTACTGTCTTCCCGGTGACATGTGAATGTTTAGCGTTGGTGCGGCCATTATCACTGAAGTGGGTTTGTTAGGCCCTACCATTATTTATGCCTCTTTTCTGCTCAAGGCCACAACCCAAACCTATACCAGATCTGCTTCTCCCTTGATCCAATACCTTACCATATAATTTCATTTCCAATCATCTTTCTAACATCATCGCACGATCCACCGTCCGAGGATTATGAACGATCATCCTCCGCCATATTTCTTCCCGCAATCCACTCATAAAATAACCCAAACATTGATTCTCCTACATGTCCCCAATTCGCACAATCAACATCTCGAATTGTTCTATGTAAGTATCAATCAAGTGTTGACCCGGTTCAACGAAGCCATCAATTCAAAAAGGATTGAGATTATATCCTTCGAATTGTTTGATTAGCTCCTCAACAAATCTGTCCCAATACATGTTGGGAATCTGTCCCTTCATCCAGCAGCACTAATGCACGGTTGACCCATGCATACAGATGTAAGCCAATTTAAGCCTACATTCAATAGCGGTATCGTGAACTTCAAAATACTGTTTTATTTTCCCACCCATCCCATTGGATCTTCACCTTCGAACGCAAGCAACTCAATCTTTGTATCTACTCGTGCGCTTGCAATCGAATTCAGACGTCCTTCGGATCCGATAGCTTGGACCAATGTTGTGATTTGCAATAATGAATTCAACAAACAAAAACAATTAAGAAGAAATGGTAATTTGTATTCAAATGAAATTGAAATCCCAGAGAATATTGCCTCTGTACAATTCTCTCCCTATCTAAATGCTAGTAACTCACTCCACGAGAAATATAATTGAAAGAAATTAACAGAAGATGGGTCTTCTGATTCTGAAGTACCTGGACCCAATGGATCAAGGCCCTTAACAGAAGATGGGTCTGGATTCATAACAAAGGGTGACTTACAATTCAAGTTCATGGCTTCCTTGTGATTGTTGATGTTTTGAAAGATCTCCAAACATCACTATGAATTTTGTGTCAAGTTATCTTCTTTTAACTTGTGTTTTTGAATCCTTTTCTTGGTTGACAGAATCATTTTCTGTGCTTTGACTGCATTTTAATCAAGAAAACGCGCCTCCAACTGATGATATCTAGTTTTTGTGTGCTTTTTGCTTAATCAGACAGTTATACGGCAGTATACAAGATATTGTGGTTCCAGAGATGTACATAGATCAAACAACTAGCAAAGTTCTCATCATGCAATGGGTGGAGGTGATTTTTTTTGTTTTGTTCTAAATATAAGTTAATTATAACTTTCAGCACTAATGATTTTGTTTCTGATGAAACAATTTGTGGCTCATTTTGAATGAATGCAGGGTCAAAAGTTGATGGAGGTTAGGGATTTATACATGATCGAGGTCTGTTCTTGAATATACTAGCAAAATGCAATTTTACCTGACAAATGTCTATTTGGTAAGTTGCTTTGTTAAGTTCTCTGCAGGTAGGAGTTTATTGTTCATTCAATCAACTTTTGGAGTTTGGATTCTATCACGCTGATCCACATCCAGGAAACCTACTTCGTACATATGATGGAAAACTGGCCTACTTGGGTACTTTTCCAAAATTGTATTCATTATTGCACATATGAAGAATACAACTTGTAACTGAATATTGCAGAAATAACCTTCAAATCAGAACTCACATGGATTCTTAGAAAAATCAGAATTATCTTTTGTTCGTCATTTTTTTTCAAACCAGTGCTCTATATATGAAGTAATTATAAACATTATAGATATTTTCCTTTATCGGATTAATAATTAATCGAAAGTAATTACGAACTGTCAATCTTCTGATAAGATTTATGGTTGAGACATTACAAGCTGATTAAATATTTTGCCAAATTCCAGTTCAGCTCTTGCTTTTTTGACCTAGTGTCATTTCTACAAAACCAGGATTTACGTATTCATGTCTTCATGACTTCATGTGAATATTTATCCATTGTTTTCGGTAAATCCCTTCCGGTATTTTCTTTCACTAGCAAAAGGTTTACACTTGAATGACTGCTAAGAGGTAATTGTGGAAACTTCCTAATCATTTATCTATGATGATGACTAAATTGGTACTGATTTTGGTAGCATTTAAAAAACTTAGTCTTTAAATCATCTTTTTTTTTCTTGGTTGTGGAAACAGAAACATGATTGCTGTCTTCCACACCCAGACTGCTTATGCTATAATTTTTATGCTAGTCACCGATGACTGTCTGTGGTTATCCATGAGTGACTGAGAATTTGATTTTCCATCTCAAATTTTTGTAAAGTGAAAAGGGTATTTTAGTGTTTTGAGATTGTGGATGGGGTGTTGGGGGAATTTGGGAAGGGTGAGAGTTGAGTTTAAGATATTAGTCCTTGTTGTATTTTTAATCAAGTTTGACCAGAAACTATCTTGTTTCGTCACTTAAGTTTGAGACTGACTATTTGCCAGATTACTTGCATCAACGACTGCAAAGCAACGTAGCAGTCTGATTCTGTAGCTAGCTCCGTAGCAAATACTAAAAATAGCATGTGAATTTTGAGATGTTCACCACAAAGATAAACTGTTCATGGAAAAGTAACAACATGGCGTGTTCTGTTTAGTTTATGAACATATTTTATTATTACATTGTGATCGTAACCTTTAAATTCAATTATTCAGTTATATCTCACCTAGTTCTGAAAGATCTACTTTAACTCTCAGACTTTGGCATGATGGGTGAGTTCAAACAAGAACTTCGTGATGGCTTCATTGAAGCTTGTCTCCACCTTGTAAACCGTGATTATGATTCACTTGCAAAAGACTTTGTAACACTTGGGTACCTTGATTATCTATCTTTATTCAGCTAATGTTGAACTTATGGTGATGTTGCTGACAAATTCTAAAATATTCTCCACAGGCTTCTTCCACCAACTGCTGATGAGGATGCTGTGGCACAAGCATTAACAGGTTTTGTCTGATATAGATACTTCATCTGTTGGAAATTTAGGACATTATTGTGTAAAATCCCTTGATATAAGGGATTGACGGAGTAATTGATTTAAATTCCTTTGTATGGGGGATTGAATTCACTTTCTTTTTTTTTTTGGTTTCTTTCTTCTCTTTAAAGTATCGTGTATTGTATGGAGCATAATGAGAAATATAATAGAATCATTCAGTATTTTCTCTCCTTTATTACTTACATAGTCCAACCCTGCGACTCTCTGCTTGCCCATTGGTCTTTGAACCTTGGTTTGTAGATTCGGAATTTCCATATTTGCTTTCAATTGCCTAAAATGAAAGAATATGCAGGTGTCTTTCGGAATGCTGTTTCCAAAGGAGTTAGCAATCTAAACTTTGAGAATCTTCTTGGAAATTTGGGAGCCACTATGTAAAAATCCTTGTATCTTTTCCCTTTATTGGATTTATGTGGGGATAATTTCTGATGGATTCACTTGTGTAATTCTAATGAGCTCAAGCCATCTTAGCTTTCATCAACTTTCTGTAGATATAGATTGTGCCCATGTAGGGTTCAAACATGTACTCAAGCTCATGTTAAAATGCAGCTTGCTTGAAAAGTTGGTTAGAATCGGGCCTTATTTTTAGGTATGTTCAATACTATTCATCTGGATAACAACACTGGTACAGCTGACCTTGTATCCGCTAGTTCAAAAATGATTTTGAATTTAAAACTATTGAATAAAACTTGGTTCATTGATTTATTTTGGAACATTAGTTCTTTTGATTAGTGAAGATGAACAAGACGGGATAAGATGCTGATATATGGGCTATTTATGATCCTTTAAGTTAAGTTATAAATTCGTGATAGGCAATCTGTGCTCTAAAATATACTCAATTGGACACTACTAATGAGTCTCCTTTAGCTATTCTATAAGTTTCTGATGAATCCAACAATACTAATCTATTAGCGAGAGTCGTGACACCTTGGGTGTAAAGAAATAGAATTTTATAATTTTATGGACAAATTAAAACGCGTTATTTACACCGTTAGAAATCACAAATCTATTGAGTAACAATGTCAAAAGGAGATTATTTAGTACGCCACATGAAGAAATTAAACTAAATTCGATTAAATAGCTTGAGCAGGAATAAGAGTATCGATTGTTACCGTTGACAGGAACATGAAAATAGCTATGGAGCATTATGTGAATTGGAAAATAAGCCTGCATTGTTCTTACAGAAGAAATCATATTTGAACCAAATATTAATATCATTGAATTTGTATAGATGTTATGTGTAAAACCTCGTGCAATCGTATTTTATTTATTTCTGAAATACTAATTCTCCTTTCTTTTTTGGCTACTCTATATATCCTCTTTCTCAGCCCCTCATTGGGTTCTTGTTGATTTCTTCATTTATAACAGTTAAAAGTTTTGATATTACTTGTTAAATTTGGGTTATCTGTTGTACAATTGTCCTTTAGTTTGAAGATACAAGATACCAAACTACTTCGGGGAATTGGGTCGATGACCCTACACAAATTTGAATATAAAAAATAACCTTCATTTGTTAAAATAGCATTATGCAATAGGCTGTATCTTGTGTTTTTAGTCAAAGAAGGTCATTTTTTAGAATAGATGCGGAGGGAAGGTCATAAATCGGTTGCCTCACCACTTGTGCTAAAATCATACTAAAGCAGAGCAACACTTGCACTTTTTTTTTTACACTCAGGTCGATTTGTTGTTAAATATTGTGTAGGTTTTTAAATCTGTAATGAGAGTGACCCACCCCCATATTTATTTATGCATTTACTTGTTTATCCATATTTATTATTTATTGTGGGGAATCTTATCTGCAGGTACAAATTCAAATTCAGAATTCCTTCTTATTTTTCTCTTGTCATTAGAAGGTGATCGTAATTTCTCATTTTCCATCATTTGTTATTTAAATATAATGCTTTCATACATTAGAGTATGGCATGCCTTCTGTTCTTTCTAGTTACTGTCAATGTCTTTACTTGAGATAAATCATCTGTAACATCCAGCTTAGCTGTTTTGGAGGGAATAGCTATCAGCTTCAACCCAGAATACAAAGTTCTGGGCAGTACATATCCTTGGATTGCCCAGAAGGTGCTTACTGACAGCTCGCCAAAATTGAAATCTTCTTTGCAAGCTCTTCTTTATAAGGTACATCATCTCCATGAAGGATAATATCTTTTGTCTGGAAGTAATGTTTAATAAAGACAGCTGTACTGATTCCATGTTCTTAAACAGGATGGAGTGTTCAGGGTTGACCGATTAGAGTCTCTCTTAACAGAGGTGAGAGATACTAAAAAATCTCTCGTGCATCAGCATGTCAATTAGTATCTCAATATCACTTGCATCCATCAGCTTTATGTTTAATCAGATTTATATATCTGGTTCATTTGTTGACCCTTCTCAGTTGCATTGGTTTTAGTCAAGTAGCTATTTTCTTTCTACTATTGCTCTGTCCTAAATTGCAAAAAGTCCAATGTGCGTGTGATGGTTGGTGACTTGAAAGCACTCACAAACTATTCAAATATGACTTATTAAGCTCACTCGGCATACTTCTTTAACTTTCCCCCGTTACAGTCAATGCGTGCCCGAACACAAAGAACATTGGCTAGAAAGCTGGAAGCAGATAATGGCACTAAGATGTTTATCAGACAAATTGTGTCATTCGCTTTAAATGAGAAGGTTTCTCTCTTGTAACTCATCATTAACTACTGGACAAAATCAAGAATTCAGACCGTATACAGATTTTTCAAATATATTCTAATTTCTGCAGAGTGCATTCATGAGAGAAATACTTCTCGAGGAATTTGCGAAGGTAAAATTTTAGGACATCTTTCCACTTTTCATGTTTTGAATTTAGTATCTTTGCTCTATTTCATCTTATTCTCTTCGTAGTACAAAATAAGAAACAAGTGAACGAGTTTGGCAAACATGTATCATGATTGATGGTTACTGGTCTTAAATCTTGTCTCAATGTTCATCAATGCACATAACCGTCAGTCAGTTTTAATCAATTTAACTGCTATCCGAGTAAGGGCTCATAATCATCAACCAGTTCTAATCAGTTCAACTGCTATCCGACTAAGGAGAGTTGTGTCCTGTTTTGTTTAATTTTTTGCTATGAATCGATCAGCTTTCTTTATGTGTTTAGAAAGAGAGAGATTTAGTTATTTATATCTTTTTGTATCTTTTTATTTTTATTTTGGAAAATAAATATCATATCCCTAGGTTAGTGGAGATATACGGGTTAGTTGTCTATATATTGAACACCTTTGTTTGTATTGAATGACAAAGAAATAAAATAACTTTTCTCATTGCTTTTTACAATATGTTATTTTGAAAGTTTTAGATGAGTTCTCTTTATCAAATGAGTTTTTAATAAGTTTTGTTGGGGTGCAATAATGGTCACTGCTGAATAGAGTTGCACTGTGACCACCAGCTATTTTTTTTGGTAAAGCGGCAAGTACTCGATCCTACAATTTGTATCAGAGTCAAGGTCACGGGTTCAATTCCTATTGATTGCAAGGAGTGCAATTATTGAGGGGTTAATTGCATACATTACCCCTGTGAAATCAAAAGATTGCTAAAAATCCCCTATAGCTGTTAGTTCCCCGTGTTTTCAAATTTTGAGCACAAACACCCCTGAAAGCATATACTGACAAGAGGTGAATGCTCAAAATTTGAAAACGTGACGATGTATATGCTTAAGATATGAAAATGCAGGGAGTTAATAGATCGTTTTTTTTCATTGGGGGTATTTAGCAATCTCGCGATTTCACAAGGGTAGTGTATGCAATTAAACCATTATTGAGAGGAGTATTGTTGGGGTGAAATAATTGCCCCAGCTGGGTAGAGCAATCAAAACGTGACGCTTGACTGTTATACGGTTTAAAATATTTAAGTTGCACCGTCACCACTAGCTATAACTTTTGGTAAAGCGACAAGCGCTCGATCCTACAATTTCTCTTTAACTGAGCATCTTGTTGGTTACTTCCGAGTTTCGGCCTTAGAAATGATTAAGACATGGAAATTTGTTGAAACAACTATACCTGAAATATATTATTGAAAAGTACCTGTGTTTTTTTTTGGATAAAAGAATTTCTGAATTTATGGTCCATAAACGATACCTTAGTGATGACTTTTGGGTTGACGAGTGTCATATTTCTGAAATAACATTTGAGTCCTTATATTTGATGATTGTTACTGTTAATTATTGTTTGTGTTTGCAACTGGACATAGGGCTTGGATGCACTTGGGATAGCGACATTCAACTCAATAACATCCTTCAGACCTGATGCTGTTTCCTTGTTGACTGATGAAGATATCAGGAATTTGAGAACATTGCAACACCTCATTGCTCTATTCTCAGGGATTCAGCGAGCTGAAACCTCTGTAAAGGTGAGAGATATTTTTTAAGGATGAATGTCCCTGTCCTTGAGCAAAAGTCAAGCGCCATATTTTTTCTAGATGTTTTGATTTGTCAGTCTATTTGAAAATAATGGGCATCAATATACCGGTGTCTATGTACAGTGAAACTTCTGTTTTGATAAATGAACTTGTTGGATATTTGAGAAGAAAAAAAGAAAAGTAACATGAAGAATCCGTTGAGAAAGCCGATAATATTATTATTTTATTATGCAATCAATTGTCTATTTATATAATACAATAAATATAGAGTTCTAATCAAACTAGAGTTATAAAAAAATATTCTGCTAGTTGGAGATAACTAGAATCCTAAAAGATATAATAAAAATATTATCATAATTATAGAATAATAATAGATAAATTTAAATCAGCTTCTTGAGTCATCCAAATCACACTCCTCCTTGGCTCGAAAACTGCATACTTCATCCTTGTGCACCGAATATTGATGATGTCAGGCGGTTTATTCTGGTTGGCCACAAGTAAACTTGTGCCCTTAACATATCTAAAAATTCTTTTTTTCTCATTTAAGATGAATTTCACCAGCGCGATGCATATACTTTGTCCTCTCCATAACTCCATTTTGTCGATGAGTGTATGGTGTTTTATTTCGTTCTCCTACATTTGTGTGGATCAATTGATGATTCTGTGTAGGCCTCCAAACCTTGTTTTGTTGAAAAATATGTCTCGTTTGTTTCACATATTGATAGACAACATATTCAGAGAGCTCCTCCTTCAGTTGAACTGAACTTTTCACCAAATTGTTTTTATTCATGGAGGGTGCATCAACATATTCCTCAATTAAATCTAAGACAAACTCTTGCCTTGCATTTTGACTTTAAATAACTCAATGTCTTTTGCATCTTTTATCACATATTTTTTGTCTTCAAACAACACTTTATAGCCTTTTTCCAACAACTGACTAACACTTAAAAGATTTTGATCAAGTTCAGGAACATATAAAACGTCATAGATTAATTTCAAACCCGAGTGTCCTTCAATTGCTATAGTTTCTTTGCCTTTTAATTCAATATATTGTCCGTTTCTAATCTTAACTTTAGAATACGTTCTTTGAAAAGATCTCGATTATAAGTCATATGGTTTGTACAACAACTGTCGACTAGAAAACTTTTTTTGGAGTTATTAATGGCAAAACATGATGCTACAAACAACTCTTCCTCATGAGGTCGATGTTCTATAACTTTTGTCTTACCTTGTTGTTGAGTCTTGCATATTCTCTCCACATGCCCTGACCACACTTGTGACATCTTGCTTCTGGACTTCACCAACACTTATTTTGTGGATGATTGGTTTTTTTGCAGTTGGGACAAGGTGGAAAAACTTGTGTGTTGCCATATTTTTTCTTGTTCTTGCCATCAAAATTGTTATGTGATTTAGCTCGGAACGCACCCTCTGTATGTGATTCTTGCCTCATTAACACTAATTTGTTCTTTTGCCTGCGGCACATTCAACAATTCTGTCAAAGTAATACTTGACATATCTTTCGAATTTTCCAATGATGAAATCTTGGTTTCAAACTTTTACGGAATTGTAACTTGAATCTTTTGAATAAGTCTAGAATCAGAAAAATTTGTACCGAGAAGTCTGATTTTGTTGACAATATTGAAAAGTTTGTCAGAATATTCCTTGATCTTTTCTGATTCCTTCATCTTCTGCGTATCAAATTCTTGATTTAAAATTCAGCACCTACATCCCTTTGATCCTTTTCACTTCCTTCATATTCTTTCTTCAAAAAAACCAAATTTCTTTGGTTATTTTCAGTGCCATGATTCTGGTATAAACAAATGATAAGACTTGCTTAACGAGATTTGGAACTTCATATCTTGTTTGACGGCTTCCCATAAATCGTTGGCATCTAGATATGCTTCCATTCTAACAGCCCATACTTGATAAATTGCTCCATCAAACACTTGAGGTGCAATTGTGATGAAAGAATATTCTGAATCATTATGAAATTTTTATATCTCACAGATCTCTCAAGAACGTGACTCTTGATACCAATTTGTTGGATATTTGAGAAGAAAAAAAGAAAAGTAACGTAAAGAATCACTTGAGAAAGTCAAGAATATTATTTTATTATGCAACCAATTGTCCATTTATATAACATAATGAATATAGAGTTATAATCAAACTGGAATTTTAAGAAAAATATTCTATTAGTTGGAGATAACAACTAGAATCCTAAAAGATATAACATAGATATTATCATAATTATAAAATAATAATAGATAAAATTAAATCAGCTTCTTGAGTCATCCAAATCAACATCAATAGAACTCGATGAGTGGTGAACCATGCTGCGACAACATGTACTAGCAAACTAATACTTGTGTGACACAGAAAGAAATCAAATTTGAACTAAAGTAACAAGTAATCACTATCCATTCTCTTAATTGAGCAGATTGTACTGAGCCTAATCTTCAGTTATCTTGTATGTTCAGTATCGTCGTTCAGTATGAATTAAATTTGAAACCCATTACACATTATGGAAATTGGCATGTTATTTACTACCGGTCCACAATTAGATTTTCAATTTTGATTTTCATAGTCAATATAGTTGGTGTTGCACTGATTAATTCATAATCGTACTTGGTTGTATGTGCCATCTTTTTTGGTTTCCGTGTTGTGATTTTGTTGGTACGGGTATTTTATTGCAAAGTTGAAGTTGGATACTTCTTCATGTTATATTAATGCTTTTCGTAAACAACATGTGCTCGCACATCATTTGAAAGGAAAACATTATACATGGCATTGACATACTATTCCATGCTAGTTTACAGATAACAGCGCTCAAGCTACAGGAAATAGTTAGTGATCTGTAACAATGATTTAACAAAGTGTCAATCCTTTCTTGCAGGATATCAATAAAGCCACTTCATATGAGGTCCAGAAAAGATCTTCAAATGAAGATTCATTGCTCCCTTACCTTTTGGAATCTGGTCGAGAAATGTTACCCCTTCTATCGGTAATACTAGAGGTAAGGGCCGAACGTTGAGCATTTGAATTCATGGAGAAGTGAACTTAAATATCGACAGAGGAATGATAGTGCCATATATTTGAACCATCCTATACGGAATCTGATTAGTAAGATTTAAAAAATGCAAAACTTTAGAGCAAAAAAGAATTTAAGCCTTAACTTTGATTAAATTATGAGTTGTTGATGGGATATCGCTATCAGACCTAATCTATTTAAAGGTAATCAATCATATCTGAGAGTAAAGTCTTTGCATATTAAAAATTAATTGTCGGTGTTATGAATAGGACTATTCTCCATCAGTCACTCTTCAGACCTTGCTTTTGTTCTCTAAAGGAACGGAGAATTTAATAGCTTCAAGCATACCTGAAAACTGTTTCTTTGATTACTTTCCCTCACTGATAAAGCTGTTCCATATGCGAAAATTTCAGCTCCCACAAGAATCACAACAGCAGTTACTACAATTGCCGGCAGATCTTGCAGGAAAGTTAGTTTCTCGGGCCGCTGCGAGGACAATAAGACAAGCTTTTTCATGAGTACGTCCTTGTGATTCTTCCACCATAATCAGCTGATTGCCATGATTTACCTCCACGTGCCATTAATAAATTGGCATGCATCACAAACATTTCAAAAATATTTTTTGTACTTGTCTTTTTTCTATAGATAGTTTTGCATGCAATAGCTTTCCGTTTATGTTATATCTTGACATATGATGTTGCCATCATTTATTTTAGTTGACTTAACCATCAAACCAGGAAACGCATAGACATTTTACATAGAGGTTTCAGTAAAAGTAACTATTTGAAGCATTTAGTTTTTAACTTATTTGAATCGCACTTTTCAATTATAAACATATAAAAATGGCTTCAAAAGCTCATACATGTACATTATTATTACCTGAACTGTGAGGAACCTCAAAGAGTAAAGGGGTAATTGCATATAACCCTATGAAATATCGAGATTGCTAAAAAACCCCTATGAAAAAAGAATAATTTATTAGCTCTCTGTGTTTTTTAATCTTGGGCATATACCTCCTCATGTTTTCAAATTTTGAGCACACGATCTCTTGTATGTACGTGTTTTCAGGGATATTTGTGCTCAAAATTTCAAAACACAAGGGGTTAATAGTAATATGGGTTTTAAGCAATCTCATGATTTCACATAGGTAATATGTGCAATTATCCCAAGAGAAAAAGTAGCTGACCACTTAGGAGATGTTGGAACGCGGCTTAATGCGAGCTGATGTTTGGTTTGAAGGTCCTTGATAGTTTCTTGCAAATTAACAAATGAAGGCGATTGGTAGCTTAGAGGAAGAAATTCAATTGATAAAAATGATTAAAGCACACTGACACTCAGCCAAATTATGTTTCATGTCTTAAAATTTGATTAAGAGGGTGTTTGGGAGAGCTTAAAAGCTCTTTCAAACAGCTTATAAGCTGTCTTAGAGCTTTTAAGCGCTAAATTTTTGTTTGGTAAATTTTTTTAAAAACAGCTTATAAGCTGTCAAAATAAGCTGTTTTTAAAAAAGTAAAGGGGAGATACTTTTTTCAAATAGATCTTATTTTAACATTATATCTTTCTAAAATATACTAAAATATTTTAATAAATCTCCATCATATCCTTTACTCATTAAATATTAAATATTATTTTTTAAATAAATTCCAAATCACATAAATTTTTCTAAAATAAAATATTATAACAATTTTATTTTTGTTATAAATTTAGTAGAGAAAGATGAGAGAATAAAATACAAGAGAGAATATAATAGAAAAAGATGAGTGTATAATATATGGACTAAACACCTCTATTTATAGGGTAGAGGGATTAGTGTATAAAAGAAAAATTACAATCAAATCAATCAATTATATTACATCTATATATAACACTCCCCCTTAGATGATTGATGGAGAGTTCAATGTTGCCTCGTTAAAACCTTGTCAGTAAAACCCAGTGGGAAAAACCTGAACGAAGGAAAAAGAGTACAACAATTGATACTTCATGTGATTTCAATCATCGAATATCTTTTAATTGATGCATCCCTATTTTTTGCACCAATTTTTTTAATGTTGATGTCGGTAATGCCTTTGTGAATAAATCAGCTACATTGTCACTTGAACGGATTTGTTGGACATCAATATCACCTTTCTGTTGAAGTTCGTGCGTGTAGAAAAACTTTGGTGAAATGTGTTTCGTTCGATCGCCTTTGATATACCCTCCTTTTAGTTGTGTAATGCAAGCAACATTATCTTCAAAAATAGTCGTCGGGTTATCTTTCGTTGTTGGTAGTCCGCATGATTCTTGAATATGTTGAGTTATAGATCTCAACCATATACATTCTCGACTTGCTTCATGCATTGCAATTATCTCAGAGTGATTTGATGATGTCGCTGTCAAAGTTTGCTTTGTTGACTTCCATGAAATAGCGGTGTCCCCTCGTGTAAACACATAACCCGTTTGGGATTTGGCTTTATGCGGATCTGAAAGATAGCCTGCATCTGCATATCCTATTAAAGAGAAATTTGATTTTTTTCGAATAAAATAATCTCATGTCAGTTGTACCACGAAGGTAACGAAATATATGTTTTACAACATTCCAATCTCTTCGGGTTGAAGAAGAACTATATCTGTAATGCCTAGAATTTCCTCTTACATAAATCGTATGCATAATTAGGATAATTAATATTTTAAATAGAATAATATAATAAATTAAGTTAAAGGTTTAAATAACTTTTATTTATAATGATTATGTGTTAAATTTAATTAGGATTTTAAAGAGCCTAATATAATTATTTTAAGATTTATTTTATTGAAAAATTTCATTTTTATATATGTAAATATTTTGAAAGTTTATTTTTCACCTAACGGAGTCATTTTTAGGGCTTTTAAGGCACCTTAAATTTTTGGGCCTTTGTAATTTCGAAAATTAGGAATTTAAATATCCAAATCCTATGATGGGCTAGCATACTTGGTCTTCCATTGCCCATCCCACTAATTTAATAGTTCAAGGCCCGTTTGATTTTTTTTAACGGGTTGGTTAAAAAAGTATGATTACTTTGTGAAGTATTTAAAATAAAGGGATGTTGACTATTTATTTTAAAAAACAGGGAGTTGACTCATTTGAATTAAAATTAAACCTAATAAATAAATAAATTAAAAGAATTAACAATGTCAGGAGGTTTATTATTTGTTTCTTCTCCCCCAACCAAATTCTCCCGCAAAAGAAACGGGAAACCTATAAAAACCTGCAATCTTCTTCATTTTTCTCTTCATCTGGATGCTAGTCCTTGAGCTGTGAAAAAAACCTAATCTATTTCAAACATCTTCTATTGCTCATTCATCTGTATTTGAAACAAAATTTTATCAAAGTACAAGCGCAAGTAAGTTTTCTCCATTCTTGTTTTTTAAGAGAGTTTTGTCCATTATTGTTGAATGTAAGCATTTATCTGATTTAAGTCGTTATTCTTTTCATTTAGCAAGTGCAAATAAAAAAAATGATGTGTTGGAATCTGGGTCGATTCAAGGAACCCAAGGTTTGGGTAGCTTGGGTTGACCCAAGCCCTGGGTTTACCCAAAGCTTGGGTCGACCCAAGCCTTGGGTTGACCCAAGCTCTGGGTTTACCCAGGGCTTGGGTTGACCCAAGCTCTGGGTCGACCCAAGCCCTGGGTAAACCCAGATCTTGGGTCAACCCAAGGCTTGGGTCGACCCAAGCTTGGGTCAACCCAAGGCTTGGGTCGACCCAAGCTTGGGTAAACCCATAGCTTGGGTCAACCCAAGCTACCCAAACCTTGGGGTTCCTTGGGTCGACCCAGGGTGATCCAAGCCTTGGGTCAACCCAATGAGTTTTGGGTCGACCATGGTTGACCCAGAATTCATGGCCAAAACTTTTTTGGTTAACCATAGGTAGTTCTTGTTATTTTGTACCCAGAACTCTTTTGGTTGACCATGGGTAGATCATAGACAGAGCATGTAGTGTTCTTGTTATTTTTTGTGATTAAAATAGTTTTATTCTTATAATTTATGTGAATTTTGTAGGTTATGCCTACAGTAATAGTTGTTCATTTCGATGGTAGATGGGAAGCGAGTGAAGAAAACGTATATAAATGGAATCCCGGATCGAATTCAAAGTTTGCAGCTATTCCAGTATATGATGATTTTTTTCTTCTTGAAAATTTAAATCGTGAACTATATAGAGCTGGGAAAATAGAAGAGTCTGCCAACCTGAGGTTGAGTTACCTTCTAGAGTTGTCGTGCAACATTCAACCGATTTATATAGAGAATGATCAAGATTTGAAAGCATATCTGTATTTTGGTTGTCCGAAAACGAGGCCAGTGCTTAAAGTTGAAATTGAACATGTTGTTGGTTTTTTGGATGTTTCTGATAATGTGCATGAAGTTGGTATTGATGAAGGCAATACTAATTATAACGATCAAAACTCTTATGATGATTATTTTGATTTGAATATTGTTTCTTTGGATCGTAATAATATTAGTGAGGCTTTTGATGAGACAAATGTGGTTGCAAATAATGAGGCCGTTGTGGTTGCAACTGTGGATATTGATAGCGAGCCAATTGTGGTTGCAAGTAATGAGACAGTTGTGATTGCAAGAAATGAGTCAGATATAGTTGCAAATGTGGATATTGTTAATGACACATTTTCATTCACAGATGGTTCAAACTTGTTTGTTGGTCAAGAATTTCCAAACAGAGATGCGGTGAAAAATTTGTTAAGAAGAATCAGTTTGGAAGCATGTTTTGAATTTGAGACAGTAAAAAGTAGTCAGGTGGTGTATGCTGTGAAATGTACCGTGGCTAATTGTAAGTGGAGAATCTGGACCTCAAAGATGAAAGATTCACATGTATTCTCCATTCGAAAATATTGCAATACACATACTTGTGATTTGACGGGGAGGCGTAAGAGAATCCGTGGAGCTAGTTCGATTGTTGTTCGTGATATGTTGGTGAATAATTTTCAAGGTAATCAAGTACAAATAACACCGAAAGCGGTCATGGCGATGATGCGCAATAATATGAATGCTGATATATCATATTACAAGGCTTGGAGAGGAAAAGAACTAGCAGACAATATTTTGAAAGGTGATCCTACCAAGAGTTTTACTCTACTGCCTTGTTATTTGCACATGGTTGAGAAGATGAACCGAGGAAGCATAACAGACATATGTGTTGACGAGAAAAATCGATTCAAGTATATGTTTCTTGCTTTTGGTGCGTGTGTCAGGGGATATCGAAGCATGCGAAAATGTGTGTCAATTGATGGTACATGGTTGAAAGGCAAGTACAATGGTGTTTTACTTGTGGCATCCGCACAGGATGGAAATTATCATCAATATCCTTTGGCGTGGGGAATTGTCGATGGTGAGTCTACTTCTTCGTGGAGTTGGTTTTTGACGAAGTTGTTAGAAGTAGTACCAGACTCGACTGATCTGGTGATAATTTCAGACAGACATCAGGGAATAATTAATGCTGTTTCTAGTGTTTATAAAAATGCACATCATGGTCATTGTGTGTGGCATTTATCCCAGAATTTGAAAACCAGGTGCAAAAAAAAGGGCGCAACGGAAATGTTTTTGCAGATTGCAAAAATTTATAAGCAAAACGAGTTTGATGTTGCATACAGTGATTTTAGGAAGAGATATCCTGAGGCTGCGCAGTTTTTGGACGAAAGAGATACACTTGATCGATGGACTCGAGCATATTGCCCAAATACTCGTTACAATATTTTGACGACAAACGGGGTTGAATCAATCAATGCTAGACTACTTGAAGAGAGAAAGCTTCCTATAATATCACTTTTAGATTCTTTACAGAGACATCATCTTGGTTTGTCCGATATCGTAACGCATCAGTTGCAGCTAACAATAATCTGACCCCTACCATCGAGGGAATTCTTCGCAGCCGGTTCACTGATGCCCAAGGAATGCAAGTTTTTGAATTGGGCCGTCTTGAGTTTGATGTTCGGAGTGGTCGACACTCGGCCATTGTGGACCTGGAATCTAAAAGATGCACTTGCCGAGTTTTTGATATTGATAGATTCCCATGTGCTCATGCCATTGCAGCCAGTTGGTTAGCGAATATTGACTTGTATCAATTGTGTTCAGAGTATTATTCTACGATGACATGGTGTATGGCTTACTCAGAGACTGTCTATCCAGTTCCGGAAGAAAGTGAATGGCCACCTAACATTAATTTTCCAGTTGTATTACCTCCTTGTCTACAAAAAAAAGTGGGTAGAAAAAAACAAAATAGAATTCCTTCGATTGGAGAATTTAGTAAAAGATAGAAGTAGCTTTTGTGTTTTGTAATAATGAGTTAAAAAAACATAGAAGCAACCTTTGTGTTTTGTAATAATAAGTCAAAAAAATATCTTGTCCAAAAAAAATTGGGTCGATCCAAGAAGTTTCTTGGTCAACCCAAGAGTTTCTGGGTCAACCCAAGAGTTTTTGGGTCGACCCAAGAAGTTTCTTGGTCAACCCAAGAGTTTTTGAGTCGACCCAAGGCTTGGGTCAACCCAAGCTACCCAAACTTGAAAGATTATATATTAAAATCGTTAAACCAAGATTATATATTAAAATCGTTAAACCAGTGGATTCAACTATTAAAACATGTATCATTATATAACATACTCGTAAAAATAACGGATACATATGTTATAACTTGAAAGATTATATATTAAAATCGTTAAACCAGTGGATTCAACTATTAAAACATGTATCATTATATAAAATACTCGTGATACATATGTTATAACTTGAAAGATTATATATTAAAATCGTTAAACCAGTGAATTCAACTATTAAAACATGTATCATTATATAAAATACTCGTGATACATATGTTATAACTTGAAAGATTATATATTAAAATCGTTAAACCAGTTAATTCAACTATTAAAACATGTATCGTTATATAAAATACTCGTGAAAATAGGATATACATATGTTATAACTTGAAAGATTATATATTAAAATCGTTAAACCAGTGGATTCAACTATTAAAACATGTATCATTATATAAAATACTCGTGAAAATAGGATATACATATGTTATAACTTGAAAGATTATATATTAAAATCGTTAAACCAGTGAATTCAACTATTAAAACATGTATCATTATATAAAATACTCGTGATACATATGTTATAACTTGAAAGATTATATATTAAAATCGTTAAACCAATGGATTCAACTATTAAAACATGTATCATTATATAAAATACTCGTGATACATATGTTATAACTTGAAAGATTATATATTAAAATCGTTAAACCAGTTAATTCAACTATTAAAACATGTATCGTTATATAAAATACTCGTGAAAATAGGATATACATATGTTATAACTTGAAAGATTATATATTAAAATCGTTAAACCAGTGGATTCAACTATTAAAACATGTATCATTATATAAAATACTCGTGAAAATAGGATATACATATGTTATAACTTGAAAGATTATATATTAAAATCGTTAAACCAGTGGATTCAACTATTAAAACATGTATCATTATATAAAATACTCGTGATACATATGTTATAACTTGAAAGATTATATATTAAAATCGTTAAACCAGTGGATTCAACTATTAAAACATGTATCATTATATAAAATACTCGTGATACATATGTTATAACTTGAAAGATTATATATTAAAATCGTTAAACCAATGGATTCAACTATTAAAACATGTATCATTATATAAAATACTCGTGAAAAGTTTTTTGGTCAACCCAAGAGTTTCTGGGTCAACCCAAGAGTTTTTGGGTCGACCCAAGAAGTTTCTTGGTCAACCCAAGAAGTTTTTGGGTCAACCCAAGGCTTGGGTTGACCCAAGCCTTGGGTCGACCCAGGGCTTGGGTCGACCCAAGGCTTGGGTCGACCCAAGCTTTGGGTAAACCCATAGCTTGGGTCAACCCAAGCTACCCAAACCTTGGGGGTTCCTTGGGTCGACCCAGGGTGATCCAAGCCTTGGGTCAACCCAATGAGTTTTGGGTCGACCATGATTGTAAATCGTTAAACTAGTGGATTCAACATAATTGTGAAAATAAAACCTTAAATTCATCAATTCAAAAGAAATAAAGATCAATGAATAGTCCATTGATTATCAAACATATTACAGAGTAAAAAAAATCTAAACTCAGTTACAAGTTTGTCATCTAACTTTAATACTAGGTAATCACTTTTCTTGGATAAAGCATATCCAGCAACGGCGAGGACAAATGCTCCTGAATCCTCACTGTAAAATAAAAACAATATGAAACTATTAGTCATCTGTCAATGATAAACATATTACACATTAGAGATATGATAACGTACTGTTTAATCTGGGCTTTGAACTCATCAAACATTTTTATAGACCATGACCTCTCAGGATGTGGGTTGTTCCCAACAAAAGATAGCAGACGAGCAACGTTGATAAGTATAGGCCCTATGTCCTCATCCAGATCTTTGCACTTAGGATCGTGCTTTCGCTGCAAATCATATATAGTGCACTTATTGACCCCTGCAACGAGTTTTAGTAAAAACCATCGTCCATCTCTGTGGACTGGGATGAGGATTATTCGCGCCTTTGCCCAGGAGACACAAGGCCATTTTGGATCCATCCCTTTAACCACCCCTACCACATTTGTTTTGAGAATTCGGTTTTCAACTTCATCCACCACGGACATCGACACATAGAAATGCCTATCCATCAGGGACACGTTTGTTGACATCACTTCAGGATGTTTTAGCTGAATCTCGAGTAATCCACGGAGAGCTTCACCCATGAGCTAAATTCGACAGAAGAATATTTTTCAAAGATAAAAAATAATTGATCTACAAATGTTCACGAATTTTAAATGCTTACACAAATCGTGACGAGCGAATTTGCGATTGTCATGGGCTTGTAGAACGACTTGTCATAATTGTCATAAAATCCTTTTATTCTGCTAGGCGAACTTACAAGCATCGATGCTCTAACTCGAGCCAACGAGTTGTTTACCTTGAAAGTCAAGTACTCCACAAATGGCCTCACACCGTCACAACCTCTCGACGTGGTTGCCTCAGAACCTGACATAACCGCATTAGGAGTCACCTGAATATCTAAAAACATAAAGTTGATCATTTATTATGTTATGCTATACATAAATATATACGTAAAAAAATGCATTAACTCACCTTCAAAGGATTCCTCTGGTATAGTTGGCAGCTCAACTCGGCTATTTTTGGGAAACAATTCCCTGATCATATTATCATCAACACCTAACAGTATACATCAAACAACTTAAAATTAAAATGACAATTTTAATACATAATTCTCTTATGTGCACTTAATTAAAAATTACTCACCAACGTCTGCCTCAAGTACAGATGATTTTCTCTTTTGCCTTCTGCTATAGACCATGCTATAATCTCTCTGAACATGTACCGCCGTCTGAGACCTGATCTCAGCCAAACCTGCTCTAATCTGTTCAGTCAAACTCGATCTCAACTCATCAAAACCAGCTTTCATTTGCCTTATACACGCTCTGGTGTCGATAAATTGTGCTCTCATCTCAAGACGCAATGAGTTAACGGTATCATCCAATTCACTCAAACGCCGCCCAAAACGATGCTCAAGGGATGATGTGCGGCGAGTAGGATTGGCTCCAACGTAGACTCTAGGCCCCGTACGAATGGGACGAAGAGTGCTAGAGCTGGATCTAATGGCATCAGCAGAAGGGGTGCTGGAGCTGGATCTAGTGGCTTCAATAGAAGGGTTGCTAGAGCTGGATCTAGTGACATCATGCTCGAGAGGGTGCTGGCTGCATATAACAGCCTTACCCTGACTCCACAACTCTAGTACCCGAGTGGTGACGACATCTGGTGCAGAATCAACAAAAACACCGGTGGTATAATACGATGACATGAGCTCCTCATAAGTAGGAGTCAAATATCCAACACAATCCTATATTTATTTAAAATCGTATCAGATAAATTAAAAAAATTATGTCCACAGCTACGATATCAAATTAATTAATATTACTTACGTTTATATCACAGGCACCAAATGCTGCACTAACATCAACATCAGACGGGGCACGATTTGCAGGCCACATGTTCGTCACCCACTGAAACATCCTGGGCAAAATCAAACCGTCTACCATATCTTTTCTCTTGGCAAACTTTTGTGCCACACTAGGATAATATTCATAAGCCAAGATCTGCGAAAATTATTTCAAACAATATTATTATTATAAATAAAAATAACAAAGTCACTTTTAACATTCAAAAAATGATATACCTGCAGAGGCAGCACAAAACCACATAGAAGAAAATTGCCATGAACTTCTTTACAACCATGTCCCTGGGAAGTATATTTCTTTAAAAGGTCCTTCTTCAAAGATTTGACGGCATCATGATAGGCTATTCTACCCCAGGGATACTTATTAAACCTATCCAAATCATCTATAAGCCTTAGACATGTACGGTCGACCTTCATGTTTTTTTTCCTACTCCCCCCACAGAATACAGCAGAATAAAAGTAAAGATTAGCCATCTTCAACTTCTCCACATCTATCCCTACAGTCTCATTTTGTCCTACGGCAGTAATCTTTGTCTCCAAATCACTAAGAAAAATTTGAGACTTACCAACAAAGTGTCTCGAGACAAAGATACTTTCTACATCTGGTAGATCTGTCGGCTCTATACTGCAGCTGAGACCTGTTATTAAACAATATTCTAACATAGAAAATCTAACTGGCCTTTTACGCACGACCATCCAAAAATCATCACTACCGTTATCAACTATCTGGCTACTCATTAGATACCACATAATTTGACTTGAAACATTAAAATCTCGGTGATACCTAACGAGGTTACCAAATGGTGACTGATCAAAAAACGTTGCTATTTCCTCGTTGTTCAGATAGTTATGAATCTTCTGGGCAGTCTCTTTATATCTCGACTCAATTGTCAATTTCACACGAAAAATTGCATTTCTGCCCAGTTTTGTTGGCAAATATACCTATGAAAAAATAAAAATAAAACAAATACATTAGAACAATAAAAAACAAATATTGAATCATGGATCAAACAAATCTATGTATCTAGCCAAGCTCAAGTGAAACCCAAGCGTGGGTCAACCCAAGGCTTGGGTTTACCCAAGGAAGGCTTGGGTTGACCCAAGCTTTGGGTCGACCCAAGCCCTGGGCAGAGCTTGGGTCAACCCAGGGCTTGGGTCGACCCAAGCTTTGGGTTGACCCAAGCCCTGGGTTTACCCAAAGCTTGGGTCGACCCAAGCCCTGGGTTGACCCAAGCTTTGCCCAGGGCTTGGGTCGACCCAAGCTACCCAAACCTTGGGTTCCTTGGGTCGACCCAAGCCCTTGGATAAACCCAGAGTTTGGGTTGACCCAGGGCTTGGGTCAACCCAAGCTACCCAAACCTTGGGTTCCTTGGGTCGACCAGGGTGACTCAAGCCTTGGGTTAACCCAAGACACCTAAGACCCAGTAAATATAAATTTTTTAAATATTACCAGATCCTTGTTAGCCATTTGATTCATGAAATTTGATATGTGTTGGATGAGAATGGATTTAGAGAGAAAAAAAGTGACCTGCGAGAAGGGGGAGGGAGAATGGAGATGAGAGAAGGAAGATGGGTGGAAACTGGGAACGTTGGATAATGAAATATTTGGGAGAAACAAATAGATTTAAGTTTTTTAAAAAAGTTAAATAGAAGGATATATTAGTAATTTAAACAATGAATCCTTCTTTTTAAATACGATAGAATGCACTCCCTTTTATCTAAATTTCCCCAGTTTCCACCCATCTTCCTTCTCTCATCTCCATTCTCCCTCCCCCTTCTCGCAGGTCACTTTTTTTCTCTCTAAATCCATTCTCATCCAACACATATCAAATTTCATGAATCAAATGGCTAACAAGGATCTGGTAATATTTAAAAAATTTATATTTACTGGGTCTTAGGTGTCTTGGGTTAACCCAAGGCTTGAGTCACCCTGGTCGACCCAAGGAACCCAAGGTTTGGGTAGCTTGGGTTGACCCAAGCCCTGGGTCAACCCAAACTCTGGGTTTATCCAAGGGCTTGGGTCGACCCAAGGAACCCAAGGTTTGGGTAGCTTGGGTCGACCCAAGCCCTGGGCAAAGCTTGGGTCAACCCAGGGCTTGGGTCGACCCAAGCTTTGGGTTGACCCAAAGCTTGGGTCGACCCAAGCCCTGGGTTGACCCAAGCTTTGCCCAGGGCTTGGGTCGACCCAAGCTTTGGGTAAACCCAGGGCTTGGGTCAACCCAAAGCTTGGGTCGACCCAAGCCCTGGGTTGACCCAAGCTCTGCCCAGGGCTTGGGTCGACCCAAAGCTTGGGTCAACCCAAGCCTTCCTTGGGTAAACCCAAGCCTTGGGTTGACCCACGCTTGGGTTTCACTTGAGCTTGGCTAGATACATAGATTTGTTTGATCCATGATTCAATATTTGTTTTTTATTGTTCTAATGTATTTGTTTTATTTTTATTTTTTCATAGGTATATTTGCCAACAAAACTGGGCAGAAATGCAATTTTTCGTGTGAAATTGACAATTGAGTCGAGATATAAAGAGACTGCCCAGAAGATTCATAACTATCTGAACAACGAGGAAATAGCAACGTTTTTTGATCAGTCACCATTTGGTAACCTCGTTAGGTATCACCGAGATTTTAATGTTTCAAGTCAAATTATGTGGTATCTAATGAGTAGCCAGATAGTTGATAACGGTAGTGATGATTTTTGGATGGTCGTGCGTAAAAGGCCAGTTAGATTTTCTATGTTAGAATATTGTTTAATAACAGGTCTCAGCTGCAGTATAGAGCCGACAGATCTACCAGATGTAGAAAGTATCTTTGTCTCGAGACACTTTGTTGGTAAGTCTCAAATTTTTCTTAGTGATTTGGAGACAAAGATTACTGCCGTAGGACAAAATGAGACTGTGGGGATAGATGTGGAGAAGTTGAAGATGGCTAATCTTTACTTTTATTCTGCTGTATTCTGTGGGGGGAGTAGGAAAAAAAACATGAAGGTCGACCGTACATGTCTAAGGCTTATAGATGATTTGGATAGGTTTAATAAGTATCCCTGGGGTAGAATAGCCTATCATGATGCCGTCAAATCTTTGAAGAAGGACCTTTTAAAGAAATATACTTCCCAGGGACATGGTTGTAAAGAAGTTCATGGCAATTTTCTTCTATGTGGTTTTGTGCTGCCTCTGCAGGTATATCATTTTTTGAATGTTAAAAGTGACTTTGTTATTTTTATTTATAATAATAATATTGTTTGAAATAATTTTCGCAGATCTTGGCTTATGAATATTATCCTAGTGTGGCACAAAAGTTTGCCAAGAGAAAAGATATGGTAGACGGTTTGATTTTGCCCAGGATGTTTCAGTGGGTGACGAACATGTGGCCTGCAAATCGTGCCCCGTCTGATGTTGATGTTAGTGCAGCATTTGGTGCCTGTGATATAAACGTAAGTAATATTAATTAATTTGATATCGTAGCTGTGGACATAATTTTTTTAATTTATCTGATACGATTTTAAATAAATATAGGATTGTGTTGGATATTTGACTCCTACTTATGAGGAGCTCATGTCATCGTATTATACCACCGGTGTTTTTGTTGATTCTGCACCAGATGTCGTCACCACTCGGGTACTAGAGTTGTGGAGTCAGGGTAAGGCTGTTATATGCAGCCAGCACCCTCTCGAGCATGATGTCACTAGATCCAGCTCTAGCAACCCTTCTATTGAAGCCACTAGATCCAGCTCCAGCACCCCTTCTGCTGATGCCATTAGATCCAGCTCTAGCACTCTTCGTCCCATTCGTACGGGGCCTAGAGTCTACGTTGGAGCCAATCCTACTCGCCGCACATCATCCCTTGAGCATCGTTTTGGGCGGCGTTTGAGTGAATTGGATGATACCGTTAACTCATTGCGTCTTGAGATGAGAGCACAATTTATCGACACCAGAGCGTGTATAAGGCAAATGAAAGCTGGTTTTGATGAGTTGAGATCGAGTTTGACTGAACAGATTAGAGCAGGTTTGGCTGAGATCAGGTCTCAGACGGCGGTACATGTTCAGAGAGATTATAGCATGGTCTATAGCAGAAGGCAAAAGAGAAAATCATCTGTACTTGAGGCAGACGTTGGTGAGTAATTTTTAATTAAGTGCACATAAGAGAATTATGTATTAAAATTGTCATTTTAATTTTAAGTTGTTTGATGTATACTGTTAGGTGTTGATGATAATATGATCAGGGAATTGTTTCCCAAAAATAGCCGAGTTGAGCTGCCAACTATACCAGAGGAATCCTTTGAAGGTGAGTTAATGCATTTTTTTACGTATATATTTATGTATAGCATAACATAATAAATGATCAACTTTATGTTTTTAGATATTCAGGTGACTCCTAATGCGGTTATGTCAGGTTCTGAGGCAACCACGTCGAGAGGTTGTGACGGTGTGAGGCCATTTGTGGAGTACTTGACTTTCAAGGTAAACAACTCGTTGGCTCGAGTTAGAGCATCGATGCTTGTAAGTTCGCCTAGCAGAATAAAAGGATTTTATGACAATTATGACAAGTCGTTCTACAAGCCCATGACAATCGCAAATTCGCTCGTCACGATTTGTGTAAGCATTTAAAATTCGTGAACATTTGTAGATCAATTATTTTTTATCTTTGAAAAATATTCTTCTGTCGAATTTAGCTCATGGGTGAAGCTCTCCGTGGATTACTCGAGATTCAGCTAAAACATCCTGAAGTGATGTCAACAAACGTGTCCCTGATGGATAGGCATTTCTATGTGTCGATGTCCGTGGTGGATGAAGTTGAAAACCGAATTCTCAAAACAAATGTGGTAGGGGTGGTTAAAGGGATGGATCCAAAATGGCCTTGTGTCTCCTGGGCAAAGGCGCGAATAATCCTCATCCCAGTCCACAGAGATGGACGATGGTTTTTACTAAAACTCGTTGCAGGGGTCAATAAGTGCACTATATATGATTTGCAGCGAAAGCACGATCCTAAGTGCAAAGATCTGGATGAGGACATAGGGCCTATACTTATCAACGTTGCTCGTCTGCTATCTTTTGTTGGGAACAACCCACATCCTGAGAGGTCATGGTCTATAAAAATGTTTGATGAGTTCAAAGCCCAGATTAAACAGTACGTTATCATATCTCTAATGTGTAATATGTTTATCATTGACAGATGACTAATAGTTTCATATTGTTTTTATTTTACAGTGAGGATTCAGGAGCATTTGTCCTCGCCGTTGCTGGATATGCTTTATCCAAGAAAAGTGATTACCTAGTATTAAAGTTAGATGACAAACTTGTAACTGAGTTTAGATTTTTTTTACTCTGTAATATGTTTGATAATCAATGGACTATTCATTGATCTTTATTTCTTTTGAATTGATGAATTTAAGGTTTTATTTTCACAATTATGTTGAATCCACTAGTTTAACGATTTACAATCATGGTCGACCCAAAACTCATTGGGTTGACCCAAGGCTTGGATCACCCTGGGTCGACCCAAGGAACCCCCAAGGTTTGGGTAGCTTGGGTTGACCCAAGCTATGGGTTTACCCAAAGCTTGGGTCGACCCAAGGCTTGGGTCAACCCAAGCCTTGGGTTGACCCAAAAACTTCTTGGGTTGACCAAGAAACTTCTTGGGTCGACCCAAAAACTCTTGGGTTGACCCAGAAACTCTTGGGTTGACCAAAAAACTTTTCACGAGTATTTTATATAATGATACATGTTTTAATAGTTGAATCCATTGGTTTAACGATTTTAATATATAATCTTTCAAGTTATAACATATGTATCACGAGTATTTTATATAATGATACATGTTTTAATAGTTGAATCCACTGGTTTAACGATTTTAATATATAATCTTTCAAGTTATAACATATGTATCACGAGTATTTTATATAATGATACATGTTTTAATAGTTGAATCCACTGGTTTAACGATTTTAATATATAATCTTTCAAGTTATAACATATGTATATCCTATTTTCACGAGTATTTTATATAATGATACATGTTTTAATAGTTGAATCCACTGGTTTAACGATTTTAATATATAATCTTTCAAGTTATAACATATGTATATCCTATTTTCACGAGTATTTTATATAACGATACATGTTTTAATAGTTGAATTAACTGGTTTAACGATTTTAATATATAATCTTTCAAGTTATAACATATGTATATCCTATTTTCACGAGTATTTTATATAATGATACATGTTTTAATAGTTGAATCCATTGGTTTAACGATTTTAATATATAATCTTTCAAGTTATAACATATGTATCACGAGTATTTTATATAATGATACATGTTTTAATAGTTGAATTCACTGGTTTAACGATTTTAATATATAATCTTTCAAGTTATAACATATGTATATCCTATTTTCACGAGTATTTTATATAATGATACATGTTTTAATAGTTGAATCCATTGGTTTAACGATTTTAATATATAATCTTTCAAGTTATAACATATGTATCACGAGTATTTTATATAATGATACATGTTTTAATAGTTGAATTAACTGGTTTAACGATTTTAATATATAATCTTTCAAGTTATAACATATGTATCACGAGTATTTTATATAATGATACATGTTTTAATAGTTGAATTCACTGGTTTAACGATTTTAATATATAATCTTTCAAGTTATAACATATGTATATCCTATTTTCACGAGTATTTTATATAATGATACATGTTTTAATAGTTGAATCCACTGGTTTAACGATTTTAATATATAATCTTTCAAGTTATAACATATGTATATCCTATTTTCACGAGTATTTTATATAACGATACATGTTTTAATAGTTGAATTAACTGGTTTAACGATTTTAATATATAATCTTTCAAGTTATAACATATGTATCACGAGTATTTTATATAATGATACATGTTTTAATAGTTGAATTCACTGGTTTAACGATTTTAATATATAATCTTTCAAGTTATAACATATGTATCACGAGTATTTTATATAATGATACATGTTTTAATAGTTGAATCCACTGGTTTAACGATTTTAATATATAATCTTTCAAGTTATAACATATGTATCCGTTATTTTTACGAGTATGTTATATAATGATACATGTTTTAATAGTTGAATCCACTGGTTTAACGATTTTAATATATAATCTTGGTTTAACGATTTTAATATATAATCTTTCAAGTTTGGGTAGCTTGGGTTGACCCAAGCCTTGGGTCGACCCAAAAACTCTTGGGTTGACCAAGAAACTTCTTGGGTCGACCCAAAAACTCTTGGGTTGACCCTGAAACTCTTGGGTTGACCAAGAAACTTCTTGGATCGACCCAATTTTTTTTGGACAAGATATTTTTTTGACTTATTATTACAAAACACAAAGGTTGCTTCTATGTTTTTTTAACTCATTATTACAAAACACAAAAGCTACTTCTATCTTTTACTAAATTCTCCAATCGAAGGAATTCTATTTTGTTTTTTTCTACCCACTTTTTTTTGTAGACAAGGAGGTAATACAACTGGAAAATTAATGTTAGGTGGCCATTCACTTTCTTCCGGAACTGGATAGACAGTCTCTGAGTAAGCCATACACCATGTCATCGTAGAATAATACTCTGAACACAATTGATACAAGTCAATATTCGCTAACCAACTGGCTGCAATGGCATGAGCACATGGGAATCTATCAATATCAAAAACTCGGCAAGTGCATCTTTTAGATTCCAGGTCCACAATGGCCGAGTGTCGACCACTCCGAACATCAAACTCAAGACGGCCCAATTCAAAAACTTGCATTCCTTGGGCATCAGTGAACCGGCTGCGAAGAATTCCCTCGATGGTAGGGGTCAGATTATTGTTAGCTGCAACTGATGCGTTACGATATCGGACAAACCAAGATGATGTCAGTCTCTGTAAAGAATCTAAAAGTGATATTATAGGAAGCTTTCTCTCTTCAAGTAGTCTAGCATTGATTGATTCAACCCCGTTTGTCGTCAAAATATTGTAACGAGTATTTGGGCAATATGCTCGAGTCCATCGATCAAGTGTATCTCTTTCGTCCAAAAACTGCGCAGCCTCAGGATATCTCTTCCTAAAATCACTGTATGCAACATCAAACTCGTTTTGCTTATAAATTTTTGCAATCTGCAAAAACATTTCCGTTGCGCCCTTTTTTTTGCACCTGGTTTTCAAATTCTGGGATAAATGCCACACACAATGACCATGATGTGCATTTTTATAAACACTAGAAACAGCATTAATTATTCCCTGATGTCTGTCTGAAATTATCACCAGATCAGTCGAGTCTGGTACTACTTCTAACAACTTCGTCAAAAACCAACTCCACGAAGAAGTAGACTCACCATCGACAATTCCCCACGCCAAAGGATATTGATGATAATTTCCATCCTGTGCGGATGCCACAAGTAAAACACCATTGTACTTGCCTTTCAACCATGTACCATCAATTGACACACATTTTCGCATGCTTCGATATCCCCTGACACACGCACCAAAAGCAAGAAACATATACTTGAATCGATTTTTCTCGTCAACACATATGTCTGTTATGCTTCCTCGGTTCATCTTCTCAACCATGTGCAAATAACAAGGCAGTAGAGTAAAACTCTTGGTAGGATCACCTTTCAAAATATTGTCTGCTAGTTCTTTTCCTCTCCAAGCCTTGTAATATGATATATCAGCATTCATATTATTGCGCATCATCGCCATGACCGCTTTCGGTGTTATTTGTACTTGATTACCTTGAAAATTATTCACCAACATATCACGAAAAACAATCGAACTAGCTCCACGGATTCTCTTACGCCTCCCCGTCAAATCACAAGTATGTGTATTGCAATATTTTCGAATGGAGAATACATGTGAATCTTTCATCTTTGAGGTCCAGATTCTCCACTTACAATTAGCCACGGTACATTTCACAGCATACACCACCTGACTACTTTTTACTGTCTCAAATTCAAAACATGCTTCCAAACTGATTCTTCTTAACAAATTTTTCACCGCATCTCTGTTTGGAAATTCTTGACCAACAAACAAGTTTGAACCATCTGTGAATGAAAATGTGTCATTAACAATATCCACATTTGCAACCATATCTGACTCATTTCTTGCAATCACAACTGTCTCATTACTTGCAACCACAATTGGCTCGCTATCAATATCCACAGTTGCAACCACAACGGCCTCATTATTTGCAACCACATTTGTCTCATCAAAAGCCTCACTAATATTATTACGATCCAAAGAAACAATATTCAAATCAAAATAATCATCATAAGAGTTTTGATCGTTATAATTAGTATTGCCTTCATCAATACCAACTTCATGCACATTATCAGAAACATCCAAAAAACCAACAACATGTTCAATTTCAACTTTAAGCACTGGCCTCGTTTTCGGACAACCAAAATACAGATATGCTTTCAAATCTTGATCATTCTCTATATAAATCGGTTGAATGTTGCACGACAACTCTAGAAGGTAACTCAACCTCAGGTTGGCAGACTCTTCTATTTTCCCAGCTCTATATAGTTCACGATTTAAATTTTCAAGAAGAAAAAAATCATCATATACTGGAATAGCTGCAAACTTTGAATTCGATCCGGGATTCCATTTATATACGTTTTCTTCACTCGCTTCCCATCTACCATCGAAATGAACAACTATTACTGTAGGCATAACCTACAAAATTCACATAAATTATAAGAATAAAACTATTTTAATCACAAAAAATAACAAGAACACTACATGCTCTGTCTATGATCTACCCATGGTCAACCAAAAGAGTTCTGGGTACAAAATAACAAGAACTACCTATGGTTAACCAAAAAAGTTTTGGCCATGAATTCTGGGTCAACCATGGTCGACCCAAAACTCATTGGGTTGACCCAAGGCTTGGATCACCCTGGGTCGACCCAAGGAACCCCAAGGTTTGGGTAGCTTGGGTTGACCCAAGCTATGGGTTTACCCAAGCTTGGGTCGACCCAAGCTTTGGGTAAACCCAGGGCTTGGGTCCACCCAAGCTACCCAAACCTTGGGTTCCTTGAATCGACCCAGATTCCAACACATCATTTTTTTTATTTGCACTTGCTAAATGAAAAGAATAACGACTTAAATCAGATAAATGCTTACATTCAACAATAATGGACAAAACTCTCTTAAAAAACAAGAATGGAGAAAACTTACTTGCGCTTGTACTTTGATAAAATTTTGTTTCAAATACAGATGAATGAGCAATAGAAGATGTTTGAAATAGATTAGGTTTTTTTCACAGCTCAAGGACTAGCATCCAGATGAAGAGAAAAATGAAGAAGATTGCAGGTTTTTATAGGTTTCCCGTTTCTTTTGCGGGAGAATTTGGTTGGGGGAGAAGAAACAAATAATAAACCTCCTGACATTGTTAATTCTTTTAATTTATTTATTTATTAGGTTTAATTTTAATTCAAATGAGTCAACTCCCTGTTTTTTAAAATAAATAGTCAACATCCCTTTATTTTAAATACTTCACAAAGTAATCATACTTTTTTAACCACCCCGTGGAAACTGGGAACGTTGGATAATGAAATATTTGGGAGAAACAAATAGATTTAAGTTTTTTAAAAAAGTTAAATAGAAGGATATATTAGTAATTTAAACAATGAATCCTTCTTTTTAAATACGATAGAATGCACTCCCTTTTATCTAAATTTCCCTTTTTTTAACCCAAACAAGGAGCCCTAATTCACTCCATCTTCTTCCCCCTTTTCTCACGACATCATTCATTCTGAGAAACTCCAGGGAGCCGTGCCTTCTCACTCGCACACACTACACGCAAATCTTCTTCATTTTTTCAAGATTTTTACGGTTCAACGATCGTCACGTCGCGAGCTTCATTTTCATACTATTATTTTCGCGTTTAAGACATGTTCAAATTTCTTCCCCTCACCATTTGGATCGCTATTATGCTTATCTTGGCCGATAAAGAACTGTGGTTGCATTTGTGTGTGTGGTATCGAGCATAAATTTAAGATTTCTGCAAGTTTCATGTTTATTCAATGAATGGTTCGTTTATTTTTTTTATGGGGCTTGGCTTCTGGTTCGAGTTGGGTGTTCTCCAAGTAATCCATATCCATTCCCATTTACAGCATTTCGGAGAGTGGCTAGAGTCCTAAGGAATATAGTTGGGAGATGGGTGTGATTTGGTTGTGGTCTTTGGTTGAGGGCCGATCGGACCTTGGGTGAGGCCGTGAGCAGGGGCTCCGAAGCGTGCGCAGAAATGGTTTCCTTAGGAGGGGCTTTCGGATCCTGTTTCTGGCCAAGTGGTTCGGTGAGTGCTGGCCCTGGTTTGGTGGCTCGATAAGGTCCCCAAGAGTCTAGGTAGGTGGAGAAACGGGCTGGAAGAATGTCTGGCCGATGCTTCGTGGCTGTGTTGGTTGTTGGACAGGGGATGGAAGCGGCTCTTGGCCGAGCCTAGGTCTGTGCGGCTCAAGACAGGGGTCTGGGCTTAGGAGATCCGGCAGGACTTTGGGATGGTCCTGCCGGCGCGTCTCCGGTCATGGGTGGCCGGAGCTGGTTAGCCGAGATGGAGGAGCTGGTTAGCTTAGAAGGTGAGATTCTCGGGGGAGGAAATGGCGTCAGGTGAGTGAAGATGGGCTTGGGCAAGTTGGGTTAGAGTCCGGGCCAGGTCTGGGCTGGTTGGTGTTCGGGCTGGGTCAAATTTATTTAGGTCTCACGATATGGAGTATGGGTTTAAGTGTTTCTAAATCGGGCCAGGTAATTAGTTTAAAAGCCCGATTGTATAATAGGCTTAAAAATGGATATTTAGAATCGTGAATTATATTTCATTGGGCTTAAGTTTTTTTAAATAATTGGGTCAGACTTAGTTTAAGGGTTTAAGTTAAGGGACAGCAACTCGAACCAGCCAAGACATAATCACAGTCTGTAAATATATATTTAATAGATGTATATGTAATATTTTGATATAAATATTATCTTTATAAAAAAAAATTAAATATATATTTACGGACAATGTTTTTTTAGGAAAAATAATATTTTTAATTCACGATTCATGCATATGTTTCACGTTAAATTGATGGCATGTGAAGAAAAATAATTTTGGGATAATTGATGTGATTTGTGACAAACATGGGACTAGAGGTCGGGATACCGGACCCGATGACCTTTTCACTTACGATTATGAGCCTATGGATCCCCACAACAAAGATTTTATGATTATGACATGTCATATTTATGTTACGTAATTATGATATGATTATGTTACGATTTATTATTACGCATATGATTTTACGTTCATGCATGCATTAAAATCCTCAGGTTATTTTTATATGTGTCACGTGCTTGCATGTGATTTTATTTAGTAGTACTTGTTATGTATATTATAGAGCATGCTGGGCCTCTAGGCTCACTAGATCTTAATGGTGCAGGTGAGTTTGATTCCGTAGCTGATGTGGTCCCGACTGGCGGCGAGGACCTCTGAGCATCCGCTGCTAGTTGGCTTGCCCGTGACCATTGCAGTATTTATTTCCGCACTTTTATGAGAATATTCTGAGGATTGTATTGAACTATTTATAGTGCATGTTTTTTATTTTACCACTCACGTTATGATTTGACCATGTTTGAGTATTTTTAAACTATGTATTTCCGCATTTTGCGTTATCGTATTTCGCACGCTTGCATATCCTTTAATTTAATTAGGCATCTTAAAATTTGCTAGAGATCAACCAATTTATTATATATTATATCACATGGAATAAAATTATTTTTAGTAATGACGCGTATATGTATGGGCATATATGTGGTATATAAATTTATATGTTTTTTTTTTTTAAAAAAAAAATTTCCCTCGAGTTTTCGGTCGTTTCAACTTGATATCAAAGCATGGTCCTTGGAGGGTAAGGTAGCATGCTACGTGGAGCTCAGAAGTCGCATCGCCAGTCATGAGTTTAAATGTTTTAAGCATATGCTTTTGAGCGAGACCCATTAGTTAAATTTCATTGAAAGTTATTTTATAAGCGTTTCCTTAAATTAAAAACTTAGTTATGCAATACGGTTACATGAGGATTTTTGGGAATTGCAGCATAGCTCCGAGGGGCGTTTTGAGACAGGAGGACCCCGAGGGTGCGGGCCAGGATGGTGATCAGCGGGAGCCACCTCCACCACCGCCACTTACAGCAATTGAGAGAGCTAGCATGGACATGCTAGCAGGCATCACTAGGCTACTGGAGCATCAGGCTGATCGGCCTAGGAAGACTCGTGAGGAGGATATCGCTGAGAGGTTTCGCAGGCAGGATCCCAAGGAGTTTGCAGGGACCACTGATCTGTTAGTTGCTGAGGAGTGGATCCGATCGTTAGAGACGATTTTTGCTTATATGGGGATTCAGGATGCTGACCGAGTTCGTTGCGCCATCTACATGCTGAAAGATCACGCAGCCCTTTGGTGGGAGGGCGCCGTGGTTGGATTGGATGTGGTGGGGATGACTTGGAGGGACTTCAGGACCGTGTCCTTTGAGAAGTACTTCACGGAGGATGTTCGCGGTCGACTGGTCCGCGATTTTCTGACTCTCCGACAGGGAGACTGCTCTGTGGCCGAGTATGTGAAGCAGTTCGAGCGTGGGTGCCACTTTGTACCCATGATAGCCGAGGATGAGAGAGAGGCTTCGACACTTCACCGACGGCTTGAGGCCCGACATCAAGCATGATGTTTTTATGGCCGATGTGGCGACGTATAAGGCAGCGGTGAACAGGGCGTATCGGTCGGAGACAGGGAGGAGAGAGATGCAGGCCGAGTATCAGAGGAAGAGGCAGTTCCAGCTATAGGTGTCAAAACGAGTTGGCGGGGCCGGCCGACCCACAACCCGTCGCAACCCACCATTAGGCGGGGCGGGGCGTGGCGGGGCGGCCCACCTTTAAGGCGGGTAGGGAAAACCCCAACCCAACCCACCTATTTTAAGTGGCGGGGCGGGCCAACCCGGCAGGTTTACGTGTTATTTGGTGAATTTTGGCGGGCCAACCCGCAACCCACCCTAACCCACCATTAGGCGGGGCGGTGCGGGCCGGCCCACTTTTAAGGCGGGTTGGGAAATTGTCAACCCAACCCACCTATTTTGTATGGCGGGGCGGGCCAATCCGACGAGCCTAACCCATTTTGACACCTCTAGTTCCAGCAGCCATCTCGGGGACAGTCTTCGCAGCAGCCTGCGAAGAGATCTTACCCTAGGTCGTCTAAGGGCCCAAATCCCCCTAGACAGCAGCGGAGGCCACAGGGCCAGCCCAGGCAGCAGCAGCAGCAGGGGGCGTTGCCCCTACCCCTGGAGGAGTACCCGTCTGTAGGTCGTGTCAGAGGCCCCACTCCGGTCAGTGTATGGCAGGTTCAGGCAGGTGCTATCACTGCGGGGAGCCGGGTCACGTTTCGAAGAACTGCCCGAGGAGGAAGCAGATGACGGGGCGCCTGTTTGTGATGCAGGCTGTGGAGGCTGATCCCGATACTTCTCTTATCAGAGGTAATTCTCATTTATGATTAGCCGCCACTCTTGGGTTGTTTAGTTATTGATTTGCTTGGGCGATTATGCTATCGTTTGTACTTGTGATTTAGAACTGCATGCTTAAGATTTATTGAAATTGTTGAATTTATGGATTTGCGTATTTATGATGGATTTTTGTTGGCAACTGGGATGAATTATTATGCTAGTTGGCATAGTCTATATCTGTTTGGGAACTTTTCTGCGTGCAGGAAAAATTAGTATTAGAGGTGTTGCGACATTTGCGTTGTTAGATTCTGGAGCAACACACTCTTTTATCTCTCAGTCTTTCATTGAGCGGGTGGGTATTGTACCCGAGGTGTCTAGTTCAGGGTACGGTATTACCGTGACTTCTGGTGAGGTTCTCTCTACCACCAGTGTTATCAGTGGTTTGGAGTTGAAGTTTGAGGGGTATGTGGTTAGAGCTGATCTAGTGGTTTTGCCGATGATGGGGTTTGATCTTATTTTGGGTATGGATTGGTTGACGGTCAATGGAGCTTCGATCGATTTCCGGGAGAGGACAGTAGCATTGAAGCCATTGAGTGGGAATCCGGTTTTCTTTTATGCAGCCCATTGTAGTGGAGTCCCGCACGTTATCTCTTGTGTACGTGCGAGGAAGTTATTACGTAGGGGTTGCCATGGATTTCTTGCTAGTGTGGTTGCAGTGGCAGAGCCATCTTTGGGATCAGTGGAGGATGTAGATGTGGTCCGTGACTTTTCGGATGTTTTTCCGAAGGATGTTGCCGGGATTCCGCTAGTCCGAGAGGTTGAATTCGGCATTGAGTTACTGCCAGGTACCGTGCCTATCTCTAAGGCACCGTATCGTCTTGCTCCTACCGAGATGAAAGAATTGAAGGAACAGATTCAGGAATTGCTTGAGAAGGGCTTCATTCGCCCTAGTTTCTCACCTTGGGGTGCGCCTGTGCTCTTCGTCAAGAAGAAGGATGGAAGTATGAGACTTTGCATTGACTATCGGGAGCTTAATCGGGTGACGGTGAAGAACAAGTATCCGTTGCCGAGGATTGATGATCTGTTTGATCAGTTACAGGGAGATTCAGTATTCTCTAAGATCGATCTGCGGTCTGGATACCATCAGTTGAGGGTCAGGGAGGAGGACGTGTCCAAGACTGCATTTAGGACACGATACGGCCATTATGAGTTTATGGTGATGCCTTTCGGTTTGACGAACGCTCCAACGGTTTTCATGGATCTCATGAACCGAATGTTTCAGCCGTATCTTGATCAGTTTGTTATTGTCTTCATCGACGATATTTTGATCTACTCGAGGAGCGTGGAAGATCATAGGCAGCATTTGCAGACAGCCTTGCAGATTTTGAGGGAGCGGCAGTTGTATGCCAAGTTCAGTAAGTGTCAGTTTTGGCTTGATAGTGTGGCGTTTCTAGGCCACATTGTTTCTAGAGATGGGATAGCTGTTGACCCGTCGAAGGTAGAAGCCGTGCAGAATTGGAGGATTCCAAATAATGCCTCGGAGATTCGCAGTTTCTTGGGTCTAGCGGGTTATTAACGGAAATTCATCAAGGGCTTTTCTTCTATTTCAGGGCCCTTGACTTCTTTGACCAGGAAGAATGCGAAGTATGTTTGGAGCTCGGAGTGTCAACGGAGCTTTGATCGGTTGAAGGAAGCTCTTACTTCTGCGCCAGTTTTGGCAATGCCGGTGGATCATGAGGAGTTCGTGGTTTACACCGATGCGTCTAAATTGGGTTTAGGCGATGTTTTGATGCAGTGCGACAAGGTGATTGCCTATGCGTCGAGACAGCTGAAGATTCATGAGAAGAATTATCCGACGCATGATTTAGAGCTTGCTGCAGTAGTGTTTGCACTCAAGATATGGAGGCACTACTTGTATGGTGAGAAGTGTAAGATTTTCACTGATCACAAGAGCCTCAAGTACTTCTTCACGCAGAAGGAGTTGAATATGAGGCAACGCAGATGGTTGGAGTTAGTGAAGGACTACGACTGTGACATTAGCTACCACCCGGATAAGGCTAATGTGGTGGCTGACGCATTGAGTCGAAAAACTTCAGTAGTGCCTTGTTTGTCTGTGCAGCGGCCTCTCCAGGCGGAGATAGAGAGGTTTGATTTGGAGGTATACTCGTGTGGTCTCACGCCGAGTTTGTCCGCTTTGACAGTACAGCCTACCTTACGAGATCGGATTAGAGATGGACAGTTTTCTGATGAGCAGTTGGTTCTTATGAGGCAGAGGGATGAGGCCAAGGGAGGCCTACTTTATACAGTCGATGATTGCATTGTACGGTACAGAGGTCGGATGTGGGTGCCGAGTTCGGGACAGTTGAGGACTGAGATTATGACTGAGGCGCACGCGTCTCCGTACTCTATCCATCCTAGGAGTATGAAGATGTACCGAGACTTGCTGTCATTGTATTGGTGGCCAGGGATGAAGCAAGACATTAGTCGCTTCGTATCCGAGTGTTTGACCTGTCAACAGGTCAAAGCAGAGCATCAGCGACCAGCAGGGTTGCTTCGACCACTCCCTATCCCTGAGTGGAAATGGGAGAACATTACTATGGATTTTGTGGTGAGATTGCCGAGGAGCGCCAGAGGATGCACCGCGATCTGGGTGATTGTCGATAGACTCACCAAGTCGGCGCATTTCTTGCCGGTGAGGACTAATTTCACCATGATTCAGTATGCAGAGCTGTATATCCAAGAGATTGTCAGACTTCATGGGATTCCAGTCTCGATTGTGTCAGACAAAGATCCGAAGTTTACTTCTTCTTTCTGGAAGATTCTTCATGCAGCCTTAGGGACGAAGCTACAGTTTAGTACTGCTTTTCACCCCCAGACTGATGGACAGTCGGAGCGGGTTATTCAGGTCCTTGAGGATTTGTTGAGAGCCTGTGTGATCGACTTTCAGGGCTCATGGGAGTCGAGGCTACCTCTAGTAGAGTTTACCTATAACAACAGTTATCAAGCGTCTATAGGTATGGCTCCTTATGAAGCTCTTTATGGGAGAAGGCTCCCGTACATTGGGATGAGATTGGCAAGAGGATTCTCTTAGGGCATGAGTTGGTGCAACAGACTGCAGATATGTTGTTGCGGATTCGAGACAGGATGAGGACCGCACAGAGTCTTCAGAAGAGTTATGCTGATCGACGACGTCGCGACCTTGAGTTTGCCGTAGGAGACCATGTATTTGTTAGAGTCGCGCCCATGAAAGGCGTGATGCGTTTTGGATAATTAATATTTTAAATAGAATAATATAATAAATTAAGTTAAAGGTTTAAATGACTTTTATTTATAATGATTACGTGTTAAATTTAATTAAGATTTTAAAGAGCCTAATATAATTATTTTAAGATTTATTTTATTGAAAAATTTCAGTTTTATATATATAAATATTTTGAAAGTTTATTTTTCACCTAACTGAGTCATTTTTAGGGCTTTTAAGGCACCTTAAATTTTTGGGCCTTTGTAATTTCGAAAATTAGGAATTTAAATATCCAAATCCTATGATGGGCTAGCATACTTGGTCTTCCATTGCCCATCCCACTAATTTAATAGTCCAAGGCCCGTTTGATTTTTTTTAACCCAAACAAGGAGCCCTAATTCACTCCATCTTCTTCCCCCTTTTCTCACGACATCATTCATTCTGAGAAACTCCAGGGAGCCGTGCCTTCTCACTCGCACACACTACACGAAAATCTTCTTCATTTTTTCAAGATTTTTACGGTACAACGATCGTCACGTCACGAGCTTCGTTTTCATACTATTATTTTTGCGTTTAAGGCATGTTCAAATTTCTTCCCCTCACCATTTGGATCGCTATTATGCTTATCTTGGCCGATAAAGAACTGTGGTTGCATTTGTGTGTGTGGTATCGAGCATAAATTTAAGATTTCTGCAAGTTTCATGTTTATTCAATGAATGGTTCGTTTATTTTTTTTATGGGGCTTGGCTTCTGGTTCGAGTTGGGTGTTCTCTCGTTTCGGAGAGTGGCTAGAGTCCTAAGGAATATAGTTGGGAGATGGGTGTGATTTGTGAAAGAAACGGTGTACGTGGTTGTTATGTAAAATAAGGCAGTGTTGTACTTCGTGTCGTAACACTAAAGACAACACAGTGCAGCGGAAATTTAAAGCGTAAATAAAACTCAAATAATAACTTTTGCACGAGTATAAAACTCGTGCGGGTGCCTTAGGGCTAAATATCACTAGTAAACGTAAGAGCAGTCTTACAAAACAATCCTAGTGATTTTACGAAAAGTCATTAAATACTAAATTTCTCAACATGTTGAAAAATCAAACTTGCATCCTACAATACGACAAAGTATAAAAACTATTGGATGCAACTCCCGTGGCCTAAATTGAAGAGACAGTAAAGATCTTCGAACAACACTATTCCCACAGTGTTGTCTCTGATGTCTTCAACACGAACGGCAACACGGGGACATGCAACAACGATGGTTGCAAACCTTGCTTCAGAGTTCTTCAAATTCTTCAACAGAATTTTTCAGAGTATGCGCAGTGTATTATCGTCTGAAGCCTCACTTTTTCTTGTGCGTAGAAATCTCCTTTTATAGATAACCATCCAAGCTTTGAAGATTTCCTTAGATAGAGTCCTACAAGAATATGTAACAACCTTTTAGTAGGAAATAAACTCTATCAATACATGGAAATCAAATCATGATAATATCAAATTATATTTTATCAAATAATCACATTATCACGATATGATTTAAACTTTGGCAAATATATCTTTAACATATACGAGATATACATGGAATATTTACCAAATAATCTATCTTGTCTAGAAAGCAAAATCTTCTAATTTCGAATTAATTGGGGCCGAAATATACAAGGAATAAAATTCCTTTCAATCTCACCCTTTTTGCTTTCTGGACAACACAATGCACAAGTATGAGATACTTATAAACTCCCCCTGAGTTAAAAACTCTTCTCCCCCTGAATTTTAAAGTCTCCCCCTGAAGTGTTGTCCCTCATGTCGTAACACGATGGATAACATGAGCAAATACCCATGAGATTCTTTAATTCGAATATCAAAGCATAATTGGGGTAGAAGATGTTAGTCTAGTTAACACATATATGAGCAATTAAGGCACGTAACTAGAACGAATAAACACAGTTATATTAAAATCAGAATGAAGCAATAAAGAAAGAAAGGATGAGAGAAGAAACAAAATCTAAATTTGATCACTATCAGAGCTATCTTGATCAGAAGCTTCATTCGCATCATCCTTAGTTCCAGATGGACCAGCTTCATCTTCATCTTGTGCACTATCTCCCCCTGTTTGGCCAAAAATGCCAAGTTGTCGCCGACAATCAGCCAAGACCGTGCTATAGAAGGCAATGTCTTCCTGAGCTTGAGCAATCTTTTCCTCGGCACGAGTCATCAGCAGCTGAATGGTGGCAGTGGTGAATTCCAGAGAGGTAGGAGTAGGCACTGTTTCTTCAGTGTTGTCTCCCGTGTTGACAACATCGGGGGCAACACCAGCCATGTCAGCAGCAGGAGTAGGAGAGGCAGTCCAGGGTAAATCCATTACGTGATTCCCCTTTAGGAGCCCAGCTGCTAACTTCAAAGTCTCAGGCAGATCAGTGAGATCTTCTGTAATATTGCGAATGAACGCCTGAGATTCCAAAATGCCATAAATCAGAGATGGGAATGGCAGCTTGGTAGACTTGAGACCTCCATCAGCAAACTGGAGTACCGTCTTGAATACCATCTTCCCAAAATTAAAAGGACTCCCAGTCCCAATGGCATATAGAATGACCGCCTGAGGTCTTGTGATAACGGTGGAGTTGGAGAAGGGCGTCCAATTCCTCACAGCTATCTTGTGTGGCACAGAATAAAATGAAGTGAGCTTGGCTGCAGAAAAATGGTCAGAGAACTGTTTGACCATACCTCCAGTGAGAACAGTAATTACTTCGTTGATCTCTGGAGGATTTCCTTCATCAACATCGGGGGTTGAGTAGTGAGAGTTGATCACGGCTGGAGTGAACTCGAACAGCCGACCCCGTAGATACACCAAGTCATACTTTGCAGATTCTGAATCTTCAATGCTTGATGTTAAGTTGGCGTAAAACTCCAGAATCACCCTCTTACAGTAGGGTATCACAACAACCACAGTAGAATAAAGCTGTCGAAGCTTCAAAAAGTCAATGAGATTGTACCTATCATAGGAGCGAACATCAATGTTTCTCTCATCCAGTAGACCTCTGTGAGCAAGGAGAGGCCAAGTTGCAGCAGCATCACCAGAGTAAAACATGAGGAAATGAGCAGCATCTATGTCATAGTCCTCATCAACAGTGTTGTTCGTGGTGTTGACGACACCAACAGCAACACTGGTAGCAGTAGCAAAAACATCCTCTTGATTCAGAGGGTCTTCATCAGCGTCCATGCTGGAAACATCCTCAGAGTCTTCTTCTTCTCCAATATCCGCACTCTTATCAGAAGAGTCAGCAACAGAATCGGTATAGGAGGAAGAGGAGGAAGAGGAGGAACCATGATGTGCTTTGCCTTGTGCAAACTCCTCCATCATCTCTGCATCAGGCTCATCATCGGAGATATGAGCAGAGGGAGGAACAGAAGAATTGAGAGAAGATGATAATGCCCGAAGATAAAAAAATATTTATAGAATCCTTATCTCAAACGGTAACAAAATCCTAACAAACCCATAATTACCCTGATCCCTGATCTCTCTTCAGTTACAACGGTAACTTTCCTAACGGACGAAAATTTAAAACAGAGATTAAAGAGATAAATTCCCATAATTAAGGCAATAATCCGAGATAAATATTTCAATCCAAATATTCCAGAATTACCTCCACATCAGCCTAACTCCACTGAACCAAAAATCAATCACGAAAATTCAATTTTTTTAATAAATAGGGTAAATCATCAAAATTCGTCTATTTAGAACCTTACCCAAAAACCAGAACTCTATTAGCAAAAATGCATATGCATGACCTATTTTATGCCTAAACAGAGTGTAACATAAAATAAAAATGCAATCACAAGCAAAACAATATGTTGACGAGTGTAGTGTTGCCTCTCGTGTTGCCAACATCAACTCCAACACCATAGTTTTTCAAAAAGCATTTGAGACATACACACTTGATTACCCTTGATAAAGAAAATTTCAGAAGTGGTAGCTTTCACACTAATCGAACAGTCTTCATTGGACTCAATTAGGTAGCTTTTTCCATTTTCTTCCAATTTGGATAAAGTTCGTATTTATGACATTGGTCAACAAACTTTATAAAAGATTATGACACTGAATTTGCGAAACCACCTTTCACATGGAACAAGAACATGGAATACACGTACATCCCTCAACTACTTAGTGGTTTAGTCAGAGTCTATTTTGCAAGGGCCAGTATGTTTCAAGAACAGTTTGCAGAAAAACTTGGCATTGAGTGAATCAACGAACTAGAGAATTAAACACCACACAAAACAGAATGAGTGCAGAATGTCTAAAAAAAAATAATGCATGACAAGAAAAACAACAGTGTTGTCGGTAGTGTTGTAACACCGAAGACAACACATGCAAGAGATTATAATGCACACATGCTGAGAGACCTTCGAAGAGTTGAAAATCTCTCATGATCTAATGCTTTAGTACAGATGTCTGCCAATTGGTTATTGGTTCCAACAAACTCCATTTGAATCATACCTTTTTCTACCAAATCTCGAATAAAGTGATGACGAATGTCAATGTGTTTTGTGCGTGAGTGTTGAACTGGATTTTTTGATATATCAATAGCACTCGAATTATCACAATAAATAATGGGGGGTTCACTCTTAAAATCATAATCTTCAATCATTTAGTTCATCCAAAGAAGTTGTGAGAAACAACTTTCGGCTGCCACATATTCAGATTCAGCAGTCGAAAGTGATACACAATTTTGCTTACGACTATACCATGAGACCAAATTATTGCCAAGGTAAAAACACCCACCCGTAGTGCTTTTTCTATCATTCACATCACCAGCCCAATCGGCATCACTAAAACCTACAAGGTTAGTGTTGGTTTCCCTTGTATACCACAATCCCAAGTCCAATGTACCCGAAACATATTTCAAAATTCTCATGACAACTTTTAAATGGGTTATCTTTGGATCAGATTGGTATCTAGCACATAAACACACACTGAACAGGATATCAGGACGACTAGCAGTCAAATACAAAAGACTCCCTATCATGCTGCGATACATGGTGTTGTCAACACCAGCCGCAACACTGTCTTTTCCTAATTTTTCACTCGAGCTCATAGGAGTTTTCATGTTCTTAACATTCTCTTTGCAAAACTTTTTCACCAAGTTCTTTGCATACTTACTTTGACAAAGAAAAATTCCTTCATTTGTTTGCTTAACTTGCAATCCAAGGAAAAAAGTTAACTCTCCTACCATGCTCATCTCGAAAGTAGAAGACATGCATTCAACAAAATTATCAACATGTTTTTGAGAAGATGCACCAAAGATAATGTCATCCACATATACTTGACAAATAAGAATTTCACCTTTGGCCTTTTGAATAAAAAGGGTTTTGTCAACTTCACCTCGTTTGAAGCCAATTTCGAGTAAATACTCGGTCAACCTACCATACCATGCTCGTGGAGCTTGCTTCAAACCATAGAGTGCTTTCTTCAACTTGTAAACATGATCCAGGTGATGTGGATCCTCAAAGCCTTTGGGTTGCTTCACATACACCTCCTCATTCAAAATACCATTAAAAAACGCACTCTTCACATCCATTTGATAAAGTTTTATACCCATATGACATGCAATAACTAACAATAGTCGGACTGACTCAATGCGGGCAACAGGAGCGAAGGTCTCATCAAAATCAACCTCCTCAACCTGCGTATACCCTTGAGCAACCAACCTTGCTTTGTTCCTAATGATGCTTCCTGATTCATCGGTTTTATTTTTGAAAAACTATTTTGTACCAATAACATTACCATGATCAGGTGGTGGAACCAAAAACCAAACATCATTTCGGACAAATTGCTCAAGTTCTTCGTTCATGGCATTTACCCAAAATTCATCATTCAAAGCATCATAGACATTCTTGGGTTCAATATTGGAGACAAAACAGTAATGCATTACCTGAGAGTACACAGAACTCATGCATACTAAACCAACCATCTTGCGGTAGTCAACCTTGTCCTTACCTCGAGTTTGCCTTGTTCCATGCACATCTCCAATAATCTGTGATGAAGGATGATTCTTCTGTATCTTGCTTGGAAGGTTCTTTTCATTAATCATTTCAGCTTCCTCATTATTTTGGGAATTTTCCTCATGAATTTCTGAAGGAACCAGTGTTGTGTTTGGTGTTGTAACATCTGAGGCAACACTGTGTTCTTCGGGAGGAATTTTTAGCAAGCCTTCAACATCATCTTTAGCAGTTTTTCCTTTGAGATCTGCACCATCATAAAAAACGACATTAATGGATTCCATCATTGTTCTGGTCCTAAGGTTATACATCCTATATGCACGACTATTAGTAAAATAACCAAGGAAAAAACACTTATCACTCTTGGAATCAAATTTTGCTAGGTGATTTCTATCATTCAAAATATAACACACACAGCCAAATATATGAAAATAGTTAAGATTTGGCCTCTTTCCCATGAGTATCTCATAGGAAGTCATTGAAGAACCACTTCTCAAATAAACCCGATTGGAAATATGGCACGCTGTGTTCAATGCTTCTGCCCAAAAATTTTTGGAGATATTTTTTGAGCTCATCATCACCCTAGCCATCTCCTGCAATGTTCTATTCTTCCTTTCGGCAATTCCATTCTGTTGAGGAGTTTTTGGGGCAGAGAACTCTTGTGAGATGCCCTTCTTATCACACAAAGAAGAAAACAATGAGTTCTCAAATTTCTTTCCATGATCAGTTTTGATCCTTGCTACAGTCAAAGTATGTAGGTTAGTAATCTTGGTAAACAACTTCTTAAAAACACCAAAAGTATCTGATTTTTCTCTAAGAAACCTTATCCATGTAAAACGAGAAAAATCATCAACACATACCAAAGAATACTTTTTACCTCCAGAACTTTCGACTTCCATGGGACCCATCAAATCCATGTGCAAAAGTTCAAGACACCGTGTTGTCCCACAGTGTTGTAACACGGGATGCGCAACACGGGTTTGCTTACCTTTTTGGCATGCACCACAAACATATGGAGCACCAGTCTTTAGATTTGGAAGAGCTCTGACAGCTTCATACTTACTCAGATTCTTTAAGGTCTTGAAATTCACATGTCCAAGTTTTTGGTGCCATAGACTAAACTCATCAATCTTTGAGTGTCTACATGTCAATTCTTCACATAGTTGGTAGCAGTTATCCACTGATCGTGTACCTGTGATAACATAACGATTAGCATTATCAAAAACTTCACACGTATTTTTATCAAACTTCACATGCAAATCATCATCACACAGTTGACTAATTGAAATTAAATTTGCATTAAGTCCTTCAACATGTAAGACGTTGTGAAGCTTTGGAAACCCTTCCACATTGAGTGTTCCTTTGCCAACAATCCTTCCTTTTGCACCTCCTCCATAGGTCACTCTACCACCATTCTGTTCAAGGTAGTCCGTGAGGTGATCTTTCAAACCTGTCATGTGCCGAGAGCTTCCACTATCAAAATACCAATTACCTGCAGTGTTAGCTTTCAAGGAAGTATAAATAACAAAACATCTAACATCAGGCTTTTGTATCCAGACTTTCTTCATAGTGGGCCTCTTTCTGCCAGTGTTGCTCTTGGTGTGGGACAACACGGAGGGTAACACTTGCTTAGATTCCCACAAAACATAGTCATTTTTAAGCTTACGACAAAAAGGCCTGATATGATCAGATTTGAGGCAATAGTGACATACAAAAGGACGCTTCCATTGTTTTGGTTTAGGAACAGAAACATCTTTTTCAACAATGAGTTTCTTACCTTTCGAAGCAGTTGAAGGATGGTTCAAGGAATCATTACCTTCCTTCACAAACACTGGTGTTTTGGAGCATTCACCAGTTTCAAAAACACTTTTTTTAAAACCAAGTCCAAACTTATCATTCTTACCTATAGTCAAAATGGAATCAAGTTTGCTTGAACTGGAATTAAATTTATCAAGTGTAGTTTTTGCTCTTTCAAGTTCAGAATTCAGCAACCCTAATTCCATATCTTTCTTACTCATGAGAATTTCCAGTCTAGCCACAGCAGCTTTCAATTCAGTATTCTCTTTTGTAAGAGTTGTGTTCAACTGATTCCTCTTGTTCCAATCACTGTATAACTCTTCATAGAGTTTTTGAATACCTTCCAGAGTATAAGGATCAGCTACCTGTTCTTCATGATTGCTGGAATTGACAAGGTTAGAAGCAACAAAACAAACAGATTTTTGAATAGTGTTGCGTCCAGGTGTTGCAACACCGGATCCAACACCAAGAGGATTAATCTGAAAATTTTTCTTACTCTCCAGTAAAGCAGTAAAAGATATGAGATCATCCTGTTCAACCTTTTCTTGTTCTTCTTCAGAATCATCATCACTCAGAGAAACATTCATACCTTTCCGAAGGCGATTTGCGCATTAATAAGCATAGTTGTAGTGACCCTTACCCGGATCACCTACTAAACAGAACTTAGGCATGCAATTAACTTAATTAAACAGATATCAAAATAAAACTGCGGAAACCATAAACAATATACAATCCCAAGTAAAGGAATCTGTAATTTATCCAATAATATACAACCAAATCGAATAGCTGTATCAACCCAAACATCAGTAATAAAACCTAAGCGAAGCTCCAGCTGGCCAACCACTGACTAGCCCCTCCTGGATCCACCCTCCTCGTCCAATCGCAAACCTGCCCCATGGAATAGGGTGTCCAGAAACACAGAGTATGAGACGTGAGCATAAAACGCTCAGTGCGAGAGTATGAGTATACATGCATGCAAAGTGAACTCCCTATAGACTCGAGGTCAAGGATCAGATAACAGAGACAGACCGAGCCCTGGTATGTAGCACGCTGTGCCGTCGCTTCAGGAGGTGGCTCCCATACCAAGATAACCGTGGATACGCCAGACCCAAATTGATGAAAGTCCATCCACTAACAGGATAGGGTACAACTTTACTAACAGACATCTCGAAAGAGATACAGCAAGATGCAAATGAATGCAGCATAATATCATGGCATATAAATCATGCAGTCACATAATACATGCATACTCAGTCAGGATATCTCGAACAGTACTTTCGTACCTCAAAACAGTGCAAGCTCTACCAACTCTAGGTCCACGCCTATAGTCTGCTCTACACTGCCAAATGATACTACTATCATTAAAGTGCTCTAAAAGCCTTAACTAAGCTATTGAATACTCCTAAATATTTATAGGAAGCAAAAGCTATACCTTCGTCCGTCGTTAGCCCTTTGATGTCGATGCCTCCAGAACTGGGACACAACTCCGCTACGACTCCCGAATGTCTCGCCGACCTCCGGACCAAGCCTAAGAAGACTAGAACAGCTCCAAAAGGACTAGAATGGAAATGAAAACTCGGAATTGGCAAATGAAAGTGAATCCTCGGCCTTCTATTTATAGACAACGATCGGAACTTCCGATCCTTGATCGGAACGTCCGAACCTCGATCGGAACGTCCGATCCTGCCATCGGAGCTTCCGAAGATCCTGATCTGCCACGTGTCAAAATATCACTTGTTGACTTCGGATAGGGGTGATCGGAGCTTCCGATCCTGATCGGAGCTTCCGATCTAACCACACGTCATGGATGACGTAATATCATCGGTGCTTCCGATCGTTCATCGGAGCTTCCGATCCTATTCGAAGCTTCCGATCGTGCCTTCGGAGCTTTCGATCCGTCCGATACCCAATTTAATTAATTAGCATTAATCCTTTAATTACTCAATTAGGGTACGGGGTACTACAATAGTGGCCATATCCCTTACATTCCCTGCATTGAATGTTATCAAAATTTTTGCTTGAGGACTGAACCTTACTATCATACCTTTGACGAGGTCCTCGAGTAGCAGCAGGTTTTTGAGGCTTCTCTGAAGTAGGCATTCTAGGAAAATTTGAGGATTGTGCACTTTTCACATCCTTCTTTTCTTTCATTACCTTGAGATAATCAGTAAATTTCTTCGAGATCAAGGCAATAGAATTTTCCTCAAGATCAGAATCTTTTACTTCCTGTTGAACTTCAGCAAAATCATTGTAAACATTATTAGATGCTTGAAAAGCAATAGACTTACCTTTCGAGTCATCTTTGGCTTCCAACTCCATCTCATAGGTGCGAAGAGAACTAATTAACTCATCCAAACCCATTATAGATGTATCTTTTGATTCATCTATAGCACAAACCTTGGTGTGAAATCTTTTGGGAACAGAACGAAGCACTTTCGATACAAGTCTCTCGTTCGAAATAGGATCACCAAGAATAGATGCTTCATTAGCAAGGCTCTTCAACCTTCCATTGTATTCCATGATGGTCTCTGATTCCTCCATTCTCATTTTCTCAAATTTTGAAGTTATGAGACACATCCTTGTCTTCTTGACACTAGCTGAGCCTTCACAGTGGGTTTGTAGTTTCTCCCAAGCATCCCTAGCACAAGTAAAAGTACCAATTAGATTAAACATGTTCATATCAACTGAAGTGAACATAGCATTAAGAGCTTTAGCATTATAAATAGCCGCAGTATTCTCTTCGGCTGTCCATTGTGATCTTGGCTTTGGTCCTGGTACATCATCATCTCTCATCGGTGGTGTCCAGCCATCAAGAACACGTTTCCAAGCCCTGGACTCAATGGATTGAATATACATGCTCATCTTCAATTTCCAAGGGTCGTAATTTGTTCCATCCAAAATAGGTGGACGAATTGCACTTGTGTACGGAGTGTCCATAACTAACCTGTAACACAAACCAGGAACACACTTAGTAAAGTCAAGTGGTGGCTCTGATGCCACGTGAAAGAAACGGTGTACGTGGTTGTTATGTAAAATAAGGCAGTGTTTTACTTCGTGTCGTAACACCAAAGACAACACAGTGCAGCGGAAATTTAAAGCGTAAATAAAACTCAAATAATAACACTTTTGCACGAGTATAAAACTCGTGCGGGTGCCTTAGGGCTAAATATCACTAGTAAACGTAAGAGCAGTCTTACAAAATAATCCTAGTGATTTTACGAAAAGTCATTAAACACTAAATTTCTCAACACGTTGAGAAATCAAACTTGCATCCTACAATACGACAAAGTATAAAAACTATTGGATGCAACTCCCGTGGCCTAAATTGAAAAGACAGTAAAGATCTTCGAACAACACTATTCCCACAGTGTTGTCTCTGATGTCTTCAACACGAACGGCAACACGGGGACATGCAACAACGATGGTTGCAAACCTTGCTTCAGAGTTCTTCAAATTCTTCAACAGAATTTTTCAGAGTATGCGCAGTGTATTATCGTCTGAAGCCTCACTTTTTCTTGTGCGTAGAAATATCCTTTTATAGATAACCATCCAAGCTTTGAAGATTTCCTTAGATAGAGTCCTACAAGAATATGTAACAACCTTTTAGTAGAAAATAAACTCTATCAATACATGGAAATCAAATCATGATAATATCAAATTATATTTTATCAAATAATCACATTATCACGATATTATTTAAACTTTGGCAAATATATCTTTAACATATACGAGATATACATGGAATATTTACCAAATAATCTATCTTGTCTAGAATCTTCTAATTTCCAATTAATTGGGGCCGAAATATACAAGGAATAAAATTCCTTTCAATTTGGTTGTGGTCTTTGGTTGAGGGCCGATCGGACCTTGGGTTGAGGCCGTGAGCAGGGGCTCCGAAGCATGCGCAGGAATGGTTTCCTTAGGAGGGGCTTTCGGATCCTGTTTCTGGCCAAGTGGTTCGGTGAGTGCTGGCCCTGGTTTGGTGGCTCGATAAGGTCCCCAAGAGTCCTAGGTAGGTGGAGAAACGGGCTGGAAGAATGTCTGGCCGATGCTTCGTGGCTGTGTTGGTTGTTGGACAGGGGATGGAAGCGGCTCTTGGCCGAGCCTAGGTCTGTGCGGCTCAAGACAGGGGTCTGGGCTTAGGAGATCCGGCAGGATTTTGGGATGGTCCTGTCGGCGCGGCTCTGGTCATGGGTGGCCGGAGCTGGTTAGCCGAGATGGAGGAGCTGGTTAGCTTAGAGGGTGAGATTCTCGGGGGAGGAAATGGCGTCAGGTGAGTGAAGATGGGCTTGGGCAAGTTGGGTTAGAGTCCGGGCCAAGTCTGGGCTGGTTGGTGTTCGGGCTGGGTCAAATTTATTTAGGTCTCACGATATGGAGTATAAGTTTAAGTGTTTCTAAATCGGGCCAGGTAATTAGTTTAAGAGCCCGATTGTATAATAGGCTTTAAAATGGATATTTAGAATCGTGCATTATATTTCATTGGGCTTAAGTTTTTTTAAATAATTGGGCCAGACTTAGTTTAAGGGTTTAAGTTAAGGGGCAGCAACTCGAACCAGCCAAGACATAATCACAGTCTGTAAATATATATTTAATAGACGTATATGTAATATTTTGATATAAATATTATCTTTATAAAAAGAAATTAAATATATATTTACAGACAATGTTTTTTTAGGGAAAATAATATTTTTAATTCACGATTCATGCATATGTTTCACGTTAAATTGATGACATGTGCAGAAAAATAATTTTGGGATAATTGATGTGATTTGTGACAAACACGGGACTGGAGGTCGGGATACCGGGCCCGATGACCTTTTCACTTACGATTATTAGCCTATGGATCCCCAAAAGTTGGGTGAAGTGGCATAGGGCGTTAGGGGTTACACCCCACAGGCCGCCACCACGTACGATGGATTTAGATTGATCAATCGAATTAGGTTACACTTCACTGATATGACCCACAATAAAGATTTTATGATTATGACATGCCATATTTATGTTACGTAATTATGATATGATTATATTACGATTTATTATTACGCATATGATTTTACGTTCATGCATGCATTAAAATCCTCAGGTTATTTTTATATGTGTCACGTGCTTGCATGTGGTTTTATTTAGTAGTACTTGTTATGTATATTATAGAGCATGCTGGGCCTCTAGGCTCACTAGATCTAAATGGTGCAGGTGAGTTTGATTCCGTAGCTGATGTGGTCCCGACTGGCGGCGAGGACCTCTGAGCATCCACTGCTAGTTGGCGTGCCCGTGACCATTGCAGTATTTATTTCCGCACTTTTATGAGATTATTCTGAGGATTGTATTGAACTATTTACAGTGCATGTTTGCTATTTTACCACTCACGTTATGATTTGACTATGTTTTAGTATTTTTAAACTATGTATTTCCGCATTTTGCGTTATCGTATTTCGCGCGCTTGCATATCCTTTAATTTAATTAGGCGTCTTAAAATTTGCTAGAGATCAACCAATTTATTATATATTATATCACATGAAATAAAATTATTTTTAGTAAAGACGCATATATGTATGGGCATATATGTGGTATTTAAATTTATATTTTTTAAAAAAAAAAAAAACTTCCCTCGAGTTTTCGGTCGTTTCAATATCTTGCTAGAAGGTTGACAGAAAATGTTATATCTGGTCGAGTATAATTTGCAAGGTATGACAATGCACCAATTGCACTAAGATATGGTACTTCAGGACCAATGATATTTTCTCCATCTTCAAGTGGACGAAAAGGATCTTTATTAGTGTCAAGTGATCGTACGACCATTGGTGATACTAATGGATGTGATTTGTCCATGTAAAAGCGTTTTAATATTTTCTCTGTGTATGAAGATTGATGAACAAATATTCCTTCTGATAAATGTTCGATTTGCAATCCGAGACAAAACTTTGTTTTTCCCAAATCTTTCATCTCAAATTCACTTTTTAAATAATTGGCAGTTTTAGTGAGCTCTTCGGGAGTTCCTATAAGATTTAGATCATCGACATATACTGCCACGATTGCAAAACCCTCATCCGTCTTTTTTGTAAAAACGCATGGGCAAATAGCATTATTTGTGGCAGTTTTAGTGAGCTCTTCGGGAGTTCCTATAAGATTTAGATCATCGACATATACTGTCACGATTGCAAAACCCTCATCCGTCTTTTTTGTAAAAAATTCATGGGCAAATAACATTATTTGTGTAACCTTCTTGTAGTAAATATTTGCTAAGGCGATTGTACCACATTCGCCCATATTGCTTTAATCCATATAACGATTTTTGAAATTTAATTGAGAACATGGTCTTGGGATTTGTATCACTTGATTCTGATGGTTTAAATCCTTCAGGGATTTTCATGTATATGTCGCTATCAAGTGAACCATATAAATATACAGTGACCACATCCATAAGTCGCATATCCAAATTTTCTGATACAACCAAACTAATCAAGAATCGAAAAGTGGTGGTATCCATCACAGGTGAATATGTTTCCTCGTAATCTATTTCAGGTCTTTGAGAAAAACCTTGGGCTACAAGTCTGGCTTTGTATCTTACAATTTTGCCATTTTCATTTCTTTTTCGTACAAACACCCATTTGTATCCGGGGATTACATTTTTGGGTGTTTGAACTACGGGTCCAAATACTTTACGTTTTTCTAGAGAATCTAATTCAGCTTGTATAGATTCCTTCCATTTTGGCCAATCATTTATTTGTTGACAATCTTTAACAGATTGTGGTTCGGGATCATCAATACATTGCATGATATCAAGAGCCATGTTAAGTGCGAACACATTATCGATGTTCGTATTTCTGCGATCCCATATTTTACGAGATATCAAATAATTTGTTGAAGTCTCAATATTTTCATGTGGTTGTGATTCTTCATGGATCACATTATCCACATCTGTTTAATTTTGATGTAAGGTTTCTTCTTCTGGAGTTTTCAAACCTTGTTTTTCTTGTACCTTTCTTTTTTTGGATACTGTATCCTTTGAACCAATCGGTCGGCCATGCTTCTGGCGTATTTTAGATTCATTTTCGGTTAAAGTATTATATGGTCCTGCAGGGACATACTACTAGAAAAATTGGATATGGTGACACTTATGTGATGACATTTTTTATAAAGTGTTGTCAAAACTATCTTTTAATGACAATTGAGAAAAAATATTAATTTGATAAAATATAAATCATAATAAACCATCTATAGTGACATTTTTATCATAATGCCATTAAATATTAACTTTTTATTATCTCAATCCCTCCATTTTTTTCACATTTCCCACCATCTTTTCAATTCCCTCCATATTTTTATTTTCACATATTACACAATATCAATATATATCAATCATTATTAATTATACAAACTTAAGTCTTAACAGATGAAAAAAAAAAAGAAAGAAAACCCAACCCTAAGCCCCTTTTCCGTCGCCTCTCAATCCCAGCCATCTCCTATCTTTGGTTTTCACGGCGGCAGAGATGCCATCTAAGAGGATTTGACGATATCTGTTACAGAAACCCAAGCCTTAAAGCTTTCGATTATGTCCTAGATCGCAAGAAAGATGCTCGAATTTAGACCCTGTTTCGCGACTAAAGCTGCGCATATTCTTCCTCGAGATTTCGTCCACTTTGTTAACTTTTTTGAGAAGGTATCTCCTTTTATCCTTGTTTCTCTTACGCGCATAGATTGAGTTGGGTCTATGTATTCGGTTCTTCATATTTTCTGGGTTTTAACATTCACTCTCTGTATTGGTCTGTATAATCGATCATATGGAAATGAAGGAGTACAGGGTGGTAACTAACAAAATTGATTTCAAAGTTTCAACGTTTATGAAGTTTGAATATATGGTTAGCTTGAACTTAAGCATATCTTGGTCTACCCCAACACACATATCTTGAATGAGGCGTGTGCCTTGAGCTTACAGGGTGCACATCGGTGCACCTCAATGGCCAAGGCACGAATGGAATGCACCTTGAATGAAAGGATTATGCACTTTTATGTTTTAAGTTCAATTTTTACTCCAAGATTCTTCCCTATATTCCATGATGTACTATGATCTATCTTTGGCCTAGAAAATTAAAGGTTCGAGAATTTTACTTCTCCTAGAAAATCTGTTGGTTTCGAGGAGTTTTCAGGGGTCAGATCTTTTAAAACGAGCCTATAGCTAGCTAAAAGTTGAAAAAATACAGGATCGATCCATTTCTTCTTGATGATCGAAGTCTCTCCGATGCTAACTAGTGCTCCGTTTCTTGATTTTTGTTTTATAAAATTAGCTAGATGGGAATTAATAGTGTTTATATATAACATGAGTGTTCCAATCTGAAAATGAAGCATCATTGTATATATTTCTCAAAATAACTAGCTAGCTGCTTTTAGTAAATTAGCTTATATCTTTAACATGCAAAAGACAATTATTTTGATTGTATATAAACTATAGATTAAATAATAGACCCTTATAAATTTATAATGTCGTCTTTGGTGTGATATTTAGTATATGCACTCTTGCTATTTCTTAAGCACCAATGGCAGTTTGGTTTCCTAATTGTGATAGCTAGATATATATAATAGTCTTTTATCTCTGCTTGAATTTTTCCTATTATTTGTAACCTTCATACATCTATATTTCGAAATAGCATTGATGAGTGTGCTTCACTGAAGGTGCACACTTCAATTCTTTCATGATCCTCTTCTCTAGAGCATATATATGTGAACCTTAGTATGTGTGTTTTCTTATTAATTATGGTTAGCATTCTTGTCTATAATTCATGCTAATGGGGATTCTTCGATTTTGTACATTGATGAGGATTACCGATATGCTTTGGTTGGACAGCCTAGCAGGAATGATCTTTGGGTATGATTCTGAAAATCTTGTTTGTTATATGTTGTTTTTGCTTTGTTTGGTTTGACGGAAATAATCTTTAATGGAATTATGAGATTTTTTACTCTTGATTAAGTGTAGTTTAGGTTAATATTTGATTCTGAAGAAATATTAATTTTCATGTGTGCTGAATTTTTATGCTTTTGAAATAAGTGTTCTAATGTTCTCTCTCAGACATTTTTATGAAACATTCTGTTTTTAAATACCTATTTAAAGAATGTTGTTTTGAGCTTATGGAGTAAGAAGAAATGCTGACGTATTTGGAATTCGGCATCCAATTCCGATGGAATTCCTTTTGTCGATTGTGCAGAACCTGAATCTAGGACAACATCTGATAAGGAATCTGAATTCTCCAAAGATTCTTCTGGTCTAAATCAAACATTGATTTGTGCTGACAATAGCCTATTGTTCCTTTTGTATTTCAATTCTTGTTTTCATAGAATCGTCAAAATTTTATCTATATTGCAAGTTCGAATGGTAATTTTTACTTATATGTTTCAGGATGAAGTTGTTGTAGCTGCAGATTTGAAGAAAAAGTTCGGTGTTCACAAGCGACTTGACGAACTTTGTAAGTTGTTGTTGTGTTACTGCTACGTCCAATGTCTTAGTTAGGTTTTCTTTTTGATCATCCATTTCCATACCTTCAAAATTGTGCCAGATATTTTGAAGTTGTAAATTTCTAGAACCAACGAATAATGCTTTGAATTTATTTAGAGGTATTAGTTTATTTCATTCATGTTATTATTGTGCAGCACCATCATTGGGATTTTGGAATGATTTGTATTAATATTTGCTATGTTTTAGGACAGATGTCATTGTGTGTTATGTTTGCTTCGGATCATAACTATTATGAGTTGATATATTGTTTATCAAGTGTTGATTAGTTTTTTCAGTGTGATTTTGGGGTGATCTGTATTAATATTTGCTATGTTTTAGGACAGATGTCATTGTGTGTTATGTTTTCTTCGATAAGAACTATGATGAGTTGATATATTGTTTATCAAGTGGTGATCAGTTTTTTCAGTTGCATGAGCCAGTCATGGGTATTGACATATGTGAAATTGGTTTTCTGCAGCATCTGTCGTGGAGTTGGACCAGCAAGAACAAACTTCTTTGCTAAAGCCATATGAAAATGATTCTAATGTTAATGATTGTTAGGAATTTCAGGTGTGACCGCACAAGCTGAGAGACTTGTTTCCCCCGTCAAGGGCTGCCCTCCTGAAGAATCGATTTGCATACACGATCTTAAAGCTCAAGAAAAAACCCTTCGTCAGGTATCGTGCGGTGGATTTCTGCTAGTGTCTTTGATGTTTAACAATTTTGGTATTCTTAAAGTTACTTCATATCCGAAATTTTTGAGTCTGCTGCTTGCAGGAAGATAAAGGGGGATACTGAGAAAATTCGACGTGAAAGAGAAGAGCTCGAGATGCACAAAAAAGAGGTTAATAATCTATTTCTTGAAAAATATGTTGATAGATGAATTCAGAAGAAAATGAACTTGCAAGTTTTTACCATCAAATGACCAGATAAGGCTATTAGCCATGAATCTCATAATTTATTATTATTATATCATTTAATTTTAAACATATATCAATTATATTTAGAGTTGATGGTTGATAAGAATTTTATTATGTGTGTTTTACATAAATGATGATTTGTTCGATCAGTTATTACTTATTATGCACTTTAGATTTTTATTTTTCAGTTTTACATATGCAAATATGTAAATTGTGTTTGCAGGTAACAAGAAAAGAATATTAAATGTTTATAAGGACGCAATGTTTGAAGATGCTTTACGAGATGGCTGAAGATATTATACGGATCAGTTAACTGATTTTTTTCGCTAGGTTACACTTTGTTGCTGTTGTACTAAAACTAAATGGATTTGGTGCATAGCCACTTATATATAAGAATTTTGTAAGTTAGACAAATATGAATGATGTATTGTATATTGGTTTCAATGAAAGTTTTTACTTATATTTTACGTTAATTTGCTATTGACGATACTTGTGGTTATTTCATGATATGACAATTTTATTGGTGTTTTGATCGATGGAACATCAAAACTAATATGTATAGACATTACAACAAATATGTTAATTAACCACACTAAAAAGACAACGGTTTTGTATCAAAACTATTGTCGTTTGGTCTTTAACAACGGTTTTTACAAAATCCGTTGTCATTGGCCATATTTTAATTAAAAACGACAACGGTCTTCAAAAAACCGTTGTCTTATATATGTCAAAGACAACGGTTTTTAAAAACCGTTGTCTATGAGCGGGTTTTTCATGACCTAAGACAATGGTTTTAATTAATCGTTGTCTATGTGCGTGCTTTTTGGAGTCTAAGACAACACTTTTTTGTAATCCGTTGTCGTTGTTATTTTATATTTATTTTTATTTTTAAAATTAAAAAATATACAGATTACATAATAACCTACTACTATATTCTTGAGGCTTATTAAGTGAAGGAACGAGAAAAAAAAAACCAATCCCTAGCCCCCAACCCGTCGCCTCCTTCAACCCAGCTCTTCTCCGGTGCCGATCGATCGCCGGAAACTGGTCGTCCGACATCCTTGCAGCTATCCCAAGCTTTAGCAAGTCCAATCGTGTCTTCAATCTCGAGTTTACAGCTTGGATCAAAAAAATTATATACAGTTGTTCTCTCTGGGTTGAGAGAAGAGGAGAATCTCTGATGGGGTTAGGCAACAGCGGAATGCGCTCCAACCTATCTCCTCGGCCAGCTCCGGCCAAATTCAGGCGACGTTCCCACACCCACGCCCTCTCTTCCTTTATCATATGTGGCGCCTCCTCTTCTCTATCGCCGGACGAGGTATGTGATGTATTATTACGCTATATGACTGATGTGTTTCATTTTTGTCTTGTGGTTGTGTCTGTTTCCTTTTTTGCCTTGTTTAACCCCAAAACTGTATGATTTTTGTGCGTCTTGATGTGAACGATACGAATATTGTCCATTTTTTCGATTGATTTATGTAACATAACACGAGGAGATGTTTTGAGGAATATTTCCTGTCAGCTGAATTTTCTTTTGGAATGTTTAGTTTGTTATTTTGTCTGTGGAGGAATTCGCTATCAATAGGGAATGACCTAATTTCTCCACAAGGAGATCAAGAGAACAATCTTTCCAAGAGATTTATGATTTTTAACATGGATTTTTATTTTATAGGATATTAGTCTACCCTTAGCCGATATAATTTTAATGGCTCTTTAACCATTCTTTTGTAGTGATTGCTCGATATGGACTGCTCAACAGAAGCTTGGATGTTTTTTGGCCTCTGAATTTCGGAGAGAAATCTTTGGAGCTCTGCTTGGCTTTCAAATGATATAGCTTAGCATCTAGCTTATTCGATTATAATATATAGAATAATGTACCGGGAGATGTCAAGGTAGCCATTTGTATTTTTCTCATCTGAAGCTTCCACATTTGAATACACATAGGAGCTGGTATGATCTAGTGTTTATCCATACTTTCACTATGGTTCTTTTTCCAGCTGTTCTTTAAAACCTTTCACCTGAATGAACCTCTTCATACTAAAGGACTTGTATAAAATTTGTCAAAATCAGATAAGTGATCTTAGTTATCTTTTTTCTTTTCTTCCTTTAAGTAATTGCAACGATATACTTGAGAAATTGCTTCAAACACCCTCCGGCTGATTGGAATGCTTCAAAGAGGAAGCTTTCAATAGAAGATAGATACTTGAAAAGACTAAAAAATGGTTGGTTGCTTGGGATGAGGAATTGCTTGCTGGAGGAATATAATAAGGTCGGTTTTATAATGAATCTTTTATGTCTGAATGTTGGTTCATTACTTACATGTATTTCATACATAGGATGAAAATCGATAAAATCCTTGGAGAGGTACACATATTGTTCTAAAGCTTGCTGAAAAAGCTCATTCACTTGTCGATAAAATTTCAGGTACATGGTTTAATTTCCAAACTAGCAACTAATATAGTTGAAAAACTATGCTTAGTTGAAGGTCTTATGATAGAGCAGGTGATTACAATATGCTCAATGGTTTCTTATATTTGAGCATCAAATTATAAATGATGTTTCGATGGTTCAAACGATGATAATTTTTCATAAGTTTTTTTTTCTAAATGTGCTTTATTTTTTTTGACATTGTATTATGTTGTAATCCATAGTTTCTGTATTTTTTTTCTTTTGTTAGGTTGGTCTTATGTCCATGATTGTACAGTACTGTGACATAAAGCACTTGAAAGAACAAGAGCGTCAAAGGCAGAGGGTTGAGAGTATACTTCATATATGATAGTAATGACATGTCTTTGTGGGCTTTCACCCCATGTATATGCTAAAACATGGAATTTTGTATTTATTTTTGTCAAGTTAGGTTCAAAATAAACTACAGGGACAATTGGTAACAGAGCAAGAAGTGATTTTTGTGTGTTTCGAACAATATTTTCGACAACCTTCGGATGAAATTTCCAATGTGCTCACAGGGAATTTTTATCTTTTTCTTGGAATAGTTGATTGTATAGATTTGCTAGAACCAAATGAAGGAACTTTTGTTCTACATTCATAAGTGACTAAGGTAAATAATGTTTAATATCTGTACATATGAGGTGTTTGAATATATAGTAATTTTGAATCTTAATATGAAATAAGGTAATACTAATATTATGTGAACTTACTGTTTGGATAATGTAATTTGGAGTGTGGATTTGTCATCATGTTTTTTCCTGTAAAACTGAGATATTTAATCCCTCTGAAACATATTTCAGTTGCTCGGCATAAAGGAAAAATGAAGCCTATTCATGTTGTTGATGTTCCTGGCCATTCACGGCTTCAACCCAAATTATATGAGTTCTTGCCTCAGGCAGCTAGTGTAGTATTTGTGGTGGATGCTGTCGATTTCTTGCCTAATATCCGTGCTGCTTCAGAGTATGTGACAGTTTTATTTGTTTGTGTACTCATGCATACAAAACCTCGTGGATGTGAACCACTTAAAAGTTTGAATCTTAATGTCTAAAGTTATTATTTGTTTCTGCTAAGGTACCTACATGAGATTTTGACCAAGACAACTGTTATCAAGAAAAAGACTCCATTACTATTTCTGTGCAACTAAGGTTGATAAAGTTACTGCCCACACGAAGGATTTCATTATAAAACAGCTAGTGAAGGAAATGTAAGATTATTTATTTTCCTCGAGGCTTTCAATCTCCAAAATATTATGTTACATTCAATTATGTATTTCTTGTATATGAGCCAGTTGGAGGAGAGAGGTGATGCATCATGTATATAGAGATATAAAATGAGTGATGAAGCCAAACTAGATATTTGACTATTAAAAGATTGGGAAATTCCTTCAGGATTTTTTATTAGTATAATTCAGTTTTTTCCTTATTTTTTCAGATTCCCTTATTGGTGGATTTGCTTGCTTGGAACCTTCTTCTCACGTCCGGCCATATTTTCAGGTTACAAAAAGATTTATTCGTATTCTATATTTACATGGATTATAGATTAAGACCCTAAAAGGGATTCTATCAATTCTATTTTAATAAAGAAAATTTACGAGTATCTTACATTTAAATTACATGGATTATTCAACATCACGTGTGGGCATAAAAAATTCAGTAGTTACTGTCATATGTTATAGCATTTAATTTAGTTTTAATTTTTAAAAATATCGTATTTCTCATATTGGGCCACTACCAGATTTAAATTCATCCCATGAGTGATCTAGGATAACTCAGTAATTTATAATTAAATGGGCAAGTTTCTGCTTTACAGGTCAGTGATGAAGAAGTTGAGGCAATCCTCCCAACTATAGCTTATGCCCTTGCCAAAATACATATGCATCAGGTACACAGTGGGTATGACATTTGATCAATATCATCTTTAATTCATAAGCTTTGAATTTTTTCCTCCTGCTATAAAACTCGTGACACATTGTTTTTTTTGTATGTTGTGAAATTTATTCCTTTTCTACCTTTAGATTTTGTTACACAACACGAGGTGGTTTTTATTACGTCGAGAAAGACATATTCAAAGTTAATCTCTTCAAACCTTTTCAACCTTTAGATTTTTTTGCATAGCACGTGGTGGTTTTTTGCTAATCTCTTCAAACCTTTTCAACCTTTAGATCTTGTTTTGAATTGTTGCAAGAAATAATGGTGGATAACTCGATCTATTGAAGGAATGTTTCAAGTTAATTTATATAAATTAGTTCATAACTCGATCTATGTATTTTTTAGTGTAGATTGATTTAGAATTAGAATATTGATTTGTAATATTGAAAAATTGTATATTAAATTTTATTTTAAAAATTTTAAATTTTGTTTTATTTATAATATTGAAAATTTATATATTAAAATTAATTTTTTTTTGTTTTTTATTTGAGCAACCACAACGGATAAAATCCGTTGTCTTTGTCATTTTAAAACTGTTGTAATTTTTGGTGTTGTTAAAAATTTGATATACGACAACGGATAAAAACCGTTGTCTTTTCAAGGAAACAACAACAGATAAAATTCGTTGTCTTTTGAAAGCTTGTCGTTGGTTATACTTTTGACAACACCCAAAAGTACAACGGTTTTGAGACCCATACGACAACGAATTTTATCCGTTGTCGTTTTCCGTTTTTGTTGTAGTGAGATTATATTTGTTATTGTAAAACTAATAAAAATACATTTCAAAATGTCTTTAAAAATAGCAAATAATGACACTTTTCAATGTTCTTATAAATTAAAACAAGTGACATTTATATGTCATAATAGTAAAGTTAACATGACATTTTAAATTAACTTCATAAATTACTTGTGGTGACAATTTTTATTGTCATTATAAATAAAGGTATAAGACAAACATAAGTGTCGGTAAAAATAACATTTCATGACATTTTCTATTGCCTTGAAATCTCTAATTTGTGACACTTGTAAAGTCAACGTTGATATCTTATGCTAACATTACAAAATGTCACAAAGGCTAAGACGACATTAGAATAGAGGACATTTATTGCAAATGTCACCAAAACTTTATTGTCACCAAAAGTTCCATATAAGGACATTTATGTGTGTCATTAAAGACATTTTTTCTACTAGTGACATCGATCTTCACTGGGGTATTTTCTACTTGTATGTGTGACTTTGTTACATTTTTTGTATTAACAAAATCATCAGGTAATTGATTTGCAATTCTTTGCAAGTGAATGATTATTTCAACTTCTTGCTCACATTGATTGTTTCTGGGATCGTAATGAGATAATGTTTTCTCATTCCAAAAGATTTTTCGTTGTTCTTCAGGATACAATTTTGCTCCACCTAATGTTGGAAAATTTGTTTCATCAAAATGGCAATCGGAAAATCTTGCAGTAAACAAGTCGCCTGTTAAGGGTTCCAAATATCTAATGATAGACGGTGACTTATATCCCACATAAATTCCAAGTCTACGTTGGGGACCCATTTTGGTTCGTTGTGTAGGTGGGATAGGTACTTGTACCGCACAACCAAATACTCTAATGTGAGAAACTTCAGGTTCTTGACCATATGCAAGTTGCAATGGTGAATATTGGTGGTAATTAGTTGGTCTTACACGAATCAACGATGCAGCGTGTATGATAGCATGACCCCAGGCTGAAGATGACAGTTTTGTTTTCATGAGTAGCGGTCTTGCAATTAATTGCAGTCGCTTAATAAAGGATTCTGCAAGACCATTTTATGTATGGACATGGGCTACTGAATGCTCGACCGAAGTCCCCATTGACATACAAAAGTCATCAAATTCTTGTGATTTAAATTCAGCAGCATTATCAAGGCGAATTGCCTTAATTGAGTGGTCAGGGAATTGAGCTCGTAGTTTATTCATTTTCCCAAGTAGCTTTGCAAAAGCTATATTTCGAGTTGCAATCAAACTAACATGTGACCACCTAGTTGATGCATCAATCAATACTATAAAGTATCGAAATGGACCATATGATGGGTGTATAGGCCCACAAATATCCCCATGAATTCTTTCAAAGAATGTTGGAATTTCAACATCAATCTTCGTTGGAGAAGGCCTTATAATTAGTTTACCTTTTGAACAAGCCACACATGAAAAGTCACCATTTAGGAGAACCTTTTGATTCTTTAAGGGATGTCCACGTGAATTTTCTATTATTCTTCGCATCATTGAACTCCCAGGGTGACCAAGTCGGTCGTGCCATAATATGAAAGTTTTCTTGTCAACAAAATTCTTGTTTGTGACTGTATTTGCCTCAATTGCCTTTATTATTGTGCAATACATCCCAGAAGAGAGTGCACGTAATTTTTTTTTTATATGTTTTTTTTTACCACATATCATAGATGTAATACAAATGTATTCAACCTTGTTTACCTTCAATGTTTCAATATGATATCCATTTCTGCGAATATTTTTAAAGCTAAGCAAATTTCTACTGGATTTGCTAGCGTAGAGTGCATTTTCAATATATAGAATTGTCTCATTTGGCATAATGATTTTTGCCTTTCCATGACCTTCAATAATTTTTGATGCACCCGATATTGTTATAACATTATTTTCAGCTAATGTTAATTCCAAAAAATACCTTTTACTTTGAAGGATGATATGAGTTGTACCACTATCGGCTAGACATATGTCTTGGTATTCTTCTATTAATCTAAAAGAAATGCATAATAGATTAAGTTACAACTTCAATATTCATAAGAAGGAAATTATATTAAATAAAGTTCTCAAATCATTAACCACTATTACAACTGAAAATAAAATTGTACTGAATAAAACCAAAACCAAAACCAAAAAGGCAAATCTGACTATTATAGAAAAAACAACATAGATAACCAAAAGCACTAATCTTAGGGACACGAAAGTATTAAAGGCAGAACTTGATCACTCTATTTTTTCTAGCACACCACCCCCAATCAAATGATCAATATTTCCGTCTGGTTGTGCAAAAAAATCAGACACATCCAAGTGAGTTATATCAACAGGGCCATCATCATCAGCAAAATTTGTCTCTATTTTTCCCTTTCCTTTGATCGAATTTTGGTAGAGATCCACAAGATGCTTTGGAGTACGACAGGTACGAGACCAATGCCCTTCCGTTCCGCATTTGAAACACTTATCTTCATACTTTTTCATGTTTCTCCCTGTTTCTTCTTCATTATTCGGTTTCCACTGCTGGTGGTTTGTTATCTGTCTCTTTCCATCATGTTGCTGGTAATTTTTGTTTTGACCATGGCCACGCCACGCCCATGACCATACCCACGTCCTCTTCTAATATGGGGATTTTGAGTTGAGTTGGCATTCACTTCAAGGAATGATATTTCATTTGCTTCAGGAAATAGTGTAGAGCCAGTTGGGCATAATTGATGATTTTTCAATAGTAATTCATTGTTCTGTTCAGCAACTAGTAGACAGGAAATAAGCTCAGAGTACTTTTTAAATCCACGCTCACGATATTGCTGCAGGAGCACATTTGAAGCATGGAAGGTGGAGAAAGTTTTTTCAAGTAGATCTTGATCAGAGATATTTTCTCCCCAAAGTTTGAGCTTTGAACAAATCTTGAATAATGCGGAGTTATAATCTCTTACAGATTTGAAATCTTGTAGGCGAAGATGGATCCACTCATAACGGGCTCTTGGGAGAACTACACTCCTCTGATGGTCAAACCTTTCTTTAAGATTTTTCCAAAATTCTTGTGGATTCTTCACAGTGAGATACTCAGCTTTCAATCCATCATCGAGATGGTGGCGAAGGAAAATAAGAGATTTTTCAAGATCCTGCGGGGATTCATTAATTTTTTATTTTATTGTATTTTCAAGATCCGTAGAAACAAGATGAACCTCAGCATCCAAAATCCATGACAAATAATTTTTTCCACTGATGTCAAGAGCTTCAAATTCAAGTTTTGTAATGTTTACCATTGCGACTCTTAAAAAGAAAACAAACGAATTTAAGGATAATAATAAATTATATATATATATAAAGTTGAATATATACGTGTAGAAAAATGTACAAAATAAATAATTATGTTATTTACTAATTTATTAAACAATGTTATAAAATTAGTTAATAAATAATTATATATACGTGAAATATATATATATATATATATATATATATATATATATATATATATATATATAATTATGTTAATAAGCATCGAATCACACTATCATATTTACTAAATTTCCTAAGAATGATAAATCTTCACATAAATAAATATCAATTAATGTCGAGTAAAAATAAATGCATAAAAAAATATAATATCCCAATATAAGACACAAACATAAAAGTGTATAAAAGTCAATATTCTTCGGGAATATTGATAAACTTAAGATTTTGGATAATATTCTTCAGGAATATTAAAAATCTTATATATTTATATTGTATCCATAGATCTATTGAGATGACCAATAAAAATATTTTGTGTTATTTCAAGAACATCAACATAAAATTAAAATTAATGCTTCTTCAGGAGCATAATATGAACATAAAATATGAGATACTTTGAGAGCATCAATATTAACTTTTAATATTGTGCTACTACCAGATCATTGAAGCTATTGGCAAAAAAAAAAAAAAAAAAAAAAAAATAATAATAATAATAATTGTGCTACTTCGAGAGCATCAATATGAAAGTTACATATTGTGCTTTATCGAGAGCATCTACACAAAGATTACGAATGAAAATTATTTATGAGTTCTACCTTGAAGCTAAAGCACTCGTGCTGATAACATGTTATAAATTTAGTAGAAAAATATGAGAGAATAAAAGACAAGAGAGAATATAATAGAAAAAGATGAGTGTACAATATATGGACTAAACACCTCTATTTATAGGGTAGAGAGATTAGTGCATAAAAGGAAAATTACAATCAAATCAATCAACTATATTACATCTATGTATAACAATTTTTTAATTTATGTTTATTCTAAAACTATTTTCATATATGTATAACTCAAAATATTATTTTAATATAATTATACCTTTTTTGGTAATTTCGACAATAAAAAGATCTTATAATATTAAACAAATCAACATCTTTAAGTTATTTAAAATAAGTTTATCCAAACACTTTAACAGCTTATTTTTAAAATAAGTTCTAATAGCTTATAAGCTCGTAAAACAGCTTTTAAGCTCTAAGAGCTTATAAGCTCTTTTTAATAAGCTTAGTCAAATACTCTCTAAGTTGTTATTGCTCAATTCACAACGATTTACTGCTGAATGTTGTTCCCTTCTTTCACAAGAACTTACTTTCAAAGTTAGGTTTGTTAGGCGACAAGCGAATATATGATTGCTCGTACACTTGTTAAACAGTCAATTCTTATTTTAGTCCTTATTTTTCTTACGATGTTCGATGTCTTTATTTTCTGATGCTTTGTCTAATGACTCTACTTTGATTTGTTTGGTTTATTTAAGTGTCAGGAAAAAACACTAAATAGAACGAGGCAACAATGAGTTCCCTTGGCTCATCTAGTGTTTTGTATATAGGGATGACAATGAGATCGGTATGGGTTGGTTCAACTAGGACCCAAGAGCCGACCCTTATAATTTTTAAGGGTCTTCCCGGCTCGTTAACACTTAAACTCATACCTAACCAGGGCTTGAGACCTGGCTGTTAAAATTTTTAAGGACTCGTACCCGTCCAGATACGTTAAAACTTAAAAGTCATACCCGACCCGACCTATACCCGAAGTTTAAGGGGTTGGAATCGTTTGGGTCCGTAAGACCCATTGAAAAATTATATTTATACTATATTTTGACACATCTAATTATTAATTAACACAAAACAAACAAATTGAAGTAATTCAAATTATGACTCTTATTACATAATTAACTCAATCAAATTAAATAATAAAAAAAGATTCTTCTTGAAGTTCTTAGTTATCAAGATTCACGAAAAAGGATAGGATATGTGTTGTCAAAAAAAAAGGGTAGGATATGTAGATATATTCTTTACGCTTGGATTTATCTATAAATAAAATATTAAATAAATGTAAATAATGAGATAAAATTTGTTGATAGATTATAGTTTGTTTGATTTAATTGATTAAATTTTATATAAAAATGGTAAATTATCATTTTGTCCTTTTAAAAATTAGTAAAATATTAATAATATTATTTATAAAGGATAATGTAGTAATTTAAATTCAATGATTTGATTGATGTAAGATAAATAATTAATAGATAGATAAATAATATGACAAAAAAACGTAAAATTGAATAAAATAAGTTATACCTAGATTAATAATATATCATACCAAACAATTCTTAAAAGTATAATTAAAAATATATTTACCATTTGCATCGTTTTGGCTTTACAAATATAAAAGCACACATTTACGTAGATTACTAAATAAATATCAAAACCCTAACGGGTCGGGTATAGTTTGTTTCCTATAAGACCCGTTGCCCAATGTGTACCGTTAGAACTCAAAATTTAATACTCGACCCGATACTCATTTTTTCATGCCCATATCACATCATATGCCACATGTTTCAAAACATGTGGCAATATGATGTCTCAAACATAGGCCGAAAATTAAAATTGACAATAAATTGTGTCTCAAACAAGATAAATGAGTAAAAAAATACATTGATGATTTTTTTAATTGAAAACACAGGTGAATGAAATGTTTTATAACTGATTAATTGCATTTTATTTATTCATAGTGTTTAGTGTACTTAATTTTTAATAATTTGTGTAAATAAAGTTTTTTTTTAATAAAGTGTAGCACGGTGTGTAACACCAAATATAGCAGAAAATTTCGTCCGCGAGCGTCTTCTTCACCCCTTGGGGGTGCTCTTAAACTGGTTTAGTTACAAACGCTTCACTGGAGCCAAAATAACCCTAAATGTTAATATATTGATATTTTCTACCAAATTAATCCATCTGTCATATATTTATTTTTCTCAATGTGGTCATTCGGTCATTTTTTTGTGTCAAATAAACGTTAATTATAATTCAGTCCCCAAACCTAAACAAAAATTAATGATCAGTCCCTGTCAGAAAAAAACTTTGTTTAAACTCCCTGGGCCCACATGTTTTGTTTCGGATAAAATTCGGTACAAAACATGAAAAATATGGTACAAATACATGATATTTGAGTATCAAATGTGTTAGATCTAGTATAAATATATGATTTTCGAGTACTAAAAAATATTGATATTAATAACATATTTATCTTATTTGGATGAAAATCGATACAAAACATTGAAAATATGGTACGCATATGTGATTTTTGAGTACCCAATGTGTTAGATTTGGTACAAATATATGATTTTTGAGTACTCAAACACATGTTGCAAGTTCACGTTAATAAAGATGTTTAGATTTTATACTCAAAATTGTATTTTTTGTACTCGATCTTGAACAATTAGTGCTCAAATATCTTGTATTTTTACCATATTTTCAATGTTTTGTACTTAATTTTATCCGAATAAAATAATGTGGGCCCAGGGAGTGCAAACAAATTTTTTCTGACAAGAGACTGATTCTTAATTTGCTTTTGGATTTAGGGACTGAAAACCAATTCATCATTAAGATAAAAGGAAAGGCGGCACGTGATTGTTACACCTTTTTTATTCCAAACTCTCAAATTGTAAACTCTAATTTAATTTCCTTGGAAAAATAATAGTATTGATGATAACAACAACAACAACAATAATAATAATAATAATAATAATAATAATAATAATAATAATAATAATAATAATAAATTTCATTCAAGAATTTATCAAATCACACAATTCAAATTTCATTTCCTGGAAAAAAATTTAATTTCATTCAAGAAGTGATAATTTACATATAATTCATCAAAAATATATATGGACCATTAAAAATTAAATTAGAATAAATAAACTAGCACATTTAAAAGTTTCAATTTTTTTAATGGGGAAAGGATATTTTGTAACGATTGGAAATCAGACTCGAACACTTATCCCAAATTTGGAAGTTTGGTGTCGATGGCTTAACCGTTTCATATTAACCCCACTGTTTTACTCCCATTTTCGTGACATGGTGGACCAATAATAATAACTAACTAGTATCCATATAATCCTACGTATTTACATATATATATATATATATATATATATATATATTATCGTGATTTATTTCTCACCATTAAAAAATAGGTGGTTAAGAAAATAACATGGAAAATAATGTGAGAAAGTGGGGTAGTTATATGTTTGTGGGGTAATTTGGTACGACCATGAAAATGAACATAAACGGTTATTCTAGCACCCTCATGCATAATAATATAGAATAGATACGTTGTAGAAAATAAAAATATATTAAATCATGGTAAAAAAAAATTGTAAAAAAAATAAAAACAAAGAGGTCACACCGACGTATCAATTTGGTGTAGCCCCGCACTTAATATAATAGAAGAGATAATACTACTTCTAGTTCTACTGCTAATAATAATAATAATAATAATAATAATAATTACTAAGCCAGGGATCAAAATGTCGTTCTTGCTGATGGACAAATCCATACTATGAAGTTGGACTCTGCCGGAGCCATCGATTTCGTCCCCAAACCACGATTAGAATGTATAAATGAAGGGTATGGAGAAGACCAACCTCAATAACATGGCCAAAAATATCCACATTAAACTTTTAGATAAATCTATGTGGAATTGTTCGCTTTCAGATATGGCACACACCACACGTTTAGTAACATATCAACAGAACAGTCTGTTTACGCACACATATATATAAGCATAAGTTGAAAAAACAAACTTAAAATTAAAGGAAGTAGTGATGGTATACATGCATATCATGGGCCGGTTAACAAGTCGGTATTCGCATTATAGTCGGCCATGTGTCTCGGGGATATCGAATTTTTATCGGCCATTTCCATATTTGATATTCCGGCCTTTGGAGAATTGTCCGGGGAATCCCCGGGACTTCCTCCTAATTTACGCGAACGCGGTGTGTTTGGCTGAGGAGCACGTTCAGTTTTCTTCTTAACTTTGTTATGCCAGTTCATTAACGCCTTGGAAGTTTGTTCATCAAATATGGACTTCTTCATCTGTGATCCCATCTGAATTAAGATATATAAACGTTAATTACGGTTCCGTTATGTTACGTCAAGAAAATTTAAGAGTTCGTTTTGTTATCATATATATTACCTGTGTAACAAGTGCATAAAGTGGAAGTGTAATGTAGCTGCATAAAAACTGCACTCCTACCCTGTCATCACTTTCAAACTTCAATTCAATATGGAGTCAGTGACTCAAAACCCAGCAAATATCAAGACCTTACTCACCCTATGCCCACTCTGACAAGGGCAAGAATGAAATTGCGATGAAAGCATGAGTACATTCCAAATTCATACTGCACCACATTCATTACTATTAATTCAACTTCAGTCATTGATATCTATGAACATATATGGTCATATATAAACGTATTCATTACCGAAATCCATATGAAATGCGTGATCTCAAAAGCATTCTGATCAGAGGAAAACAGAACCAGAAATTAGGATGATTATAAGAATGCTCTCAATCTATAAAATTTGGTAATTGAAAGATTTGAAGGACGGAAAAAATTCAACCTGAAAGAGCGTAAGATGGATAAGATGAAGCACCAACTTAGGCCTGTTAAACCAAAAATGTCTATCCGAAACTTGAACGAGCGGAATGCCTTGGACTACTGCGTGTCTTTCTTGGATTTCAATAGCCATTTGTGTTATGATTGATTGAAGCTTTGTTCCAACTGCCAAAATCATCTTTTTCAAATGAAATAGTTAGTGCTAAAACTTTGCGGGATTAAGAAACTTTGGTCAAGGTGTGAGAGAGTCATACCACTAATGGCATTATTGACAGCCAAAACATAGCATGCCATCCTGAAACGAAAACGGAAATAAACGGATATAATTGCTGGAAATGGTATTACAAATAGGGCCAGGAAGAACATATATACCTTTAACATTTACAAGCAGATAGACGACTGTAGTCATCCATAACACTGGGCTGAGAGTGGGACAAAAATATGATTCTATGTAAGAAAAATATATACATATCATTTGATTTGATATTAAACTGGCCGGGAGAAATATATATCATACGGGATTCCAACGACGACTTTGAAGTCATCTTCCAATGACCTCTTGATATACTTCTGAAAATCGAACTTAGTACCGGGAGCCAAATGGACCTAAATGGAAGTAATATATATCAGAATTATGTGGATGGAATCTTATCCTTAACAATAATGTATCTAGAGAACTTACTGAGATGAATCCATGCCGTAGAGTTAAGTAGTCGGCTCTGCGAACTGACCATAATATGTGACGAAAGAAACAAACCTGTCGAATTGATTAATTGCATTTGCTGATCATGAGTTCACACATGTAGGAACATAGCTATGTATGCGTCGGAAAATGAAGAGATATGAGAATTTTACAGCATAGAACAGGACGGGTGTTTTCATCCATGAACTGGTATGGCCTCTTACAAAAGATGTTTCGTGTGTAAGCCTGAATCTTGAAGGATCTGTGTGCACAAAAACAATTGGCGCATATAGTTTAAAATGGCCGGAAGACAAGTTTTAATAATGAAAAGATGATAGATACCATTGGATACATCATATTCATGTACAATCTCTCTTTCCCAATCTTTCCATCCACGAATCTGAGACAATGAATAATAATTTGAATTCACAATATGCATGAAATTAGAGACTAAACCAAACATATATGCTATAGACAAAATACCTTCAACCTTCCCAGCATCATTGTTGCGGCACTGTAAATGACATGAAATACAGCCAAAAAGAATATGAAGATGTGGAGCTGATGTAGTCCATGCACAGATATTAGTGGCACATACCCCTAGCATATTGATATGAATAAAAATATGATTGTACGTGTTAAACGAAATGTTGTTCCTCGTATTTATAAGCTAGCTAGGTACGTACCTTTTTACAATCTTTGGCTGGACTATCGGCTGCCAAGATTCTGCGTTGCATCCACAGGAGTCTTCGGTGACTACTCCCATCATATTCTTTATCTAAATGACAGGGCAACATTGTGTTTGCCACCTTTTCAGGAATACAGAACTGGGTAATGTAGTTTTGTCCAAATGTTAGTAGAAGCGAGATGAACCCCAAAACCATAAGCTCTGCGCAAAATATTTTGAGTCAAAGAATGAATATATATATCATGAGGCTAGCTAGCTATTAGAGTTAGAGCTGTTGGGGCGGCAGCTGCTCTTACCCCCTTTAACTTTCTCCAGAGCTTCCACCAATGAATACTTTTTTTTCCTCTCAAAAGTCTACAAATTTAAGCATAAAATTAAATTAAATATATAATTGCAGTTTGATATATATATGGTTGCAGTTCTAAAAATTAAAGTCGATCGGAATGGAAAGAAAATAATGTTAGAAAAATCAACCAATGCATGCATATTTGTGTCTTAATTTTGTCTTCAACTTGTACATGCATGTTAATTTAAAGAATATCATTCATGATTAACAAAAACCATGCACGATCAAACCCCTAATTAATTAGTTGAATAGAGTTCCACAAATAATTTAGAAATGTATAAATTTATAGGTATACAAATATTAATTCGTACCTCTCCAACTTTATGCAGTGTTTTCTCCAGAATTATAGAGATTATAATAATGACGGCACAGACGAATGAAACGGCCCATGTCGGAGTCTGGTCGAGCTCCCTGGAAGCTGCATGCGTTCCTCCACCTCCAGCCATCTTCTTCTTCTTATATGATGATCAAATCAGAATGGATATTATATATATATATATATATCTATATATATTCTTCATGATATCGATTTCTATTGGAAATCAAAAAGTTTTTGGGATCATGAATATTGACAGAAATCATGAGATGGCAAGCTCCATTTTTGTTTTCTAAATTTTGTCTAGTTTTAATTAGATCTTGTAACGGAACTCAACCCGATGTTAGTTAATTGACATATTCAAAAATAGGCACTGAAAATAGAATTCGTGTCGAGTATGCCGCGGAGTGATTGTTGGTAGGGATTTTAGTTAGTTTTGGGACCGTAACCCCGCAGAATATATATATATATATATATATATATATATATTATATATATATATATATATATATATATATATATATATAATTTTGATCTCCTGCACCCTAGGATGCAGGAAAATTATGTGCGACCATTAAAACTCGGTGGTGGGTTTTAGTGGTGCAAAAAAAAAAACAAAAACAAAAACCACTAAAACCCACTACCGTGTTTTAGTGGTCGCACTAAAATTTCCTGCACCCTAGGGTGCAGGGGATCAGATATATATACACACACACGGAAAAACTGCAATTTTGGTCTTTTATGTTTGTAACTTTGCGATTTCGGTCCTCTATGTTTTCATATTTCAATTTTAGTCCAGCATGTTTCGATTTTTTGGCAATTTCAGTTTTTTTATTCGAAAATGATTACGTGGCACTATACACATCAGCTCTACATCACCACTGTATTGGTGCCATATCAGCGCCACATCAGAAAAAAAGACTAAAACTGCCAAAAAAATAAAGATAGCGGACTAAAACTAAAATTTGAAAATATAGAGGACTAAAATCGAAAAGTGACAAACATACGAGACTAAATTTTTTTTTTCCATATATATACTAATGGATGAAGAATTTAATTCTTGGTGTAAAGGTTACACTGAGATTTACATATGGGAAATTGCATATATCACCCCAGTAAAATTTCGGGTTTGCTGATAACTTTCTATGAAACTTGTTTGAACTAATAACTCTATGTGATTCTAGATCTGTAGCATACACACATCTTTCAACCAAAAATTAGAAAAATACCCCTACTTAAATAAAATACTAAATTAATTTTATTTTATAATTCTATATTTAATTGAATAACTTAATCAAATTTTAGTTAAATAACTATGAAAATTATATATAATTATTTTATGTTAATATTTATTATACGCGAAATATATTTTAATAGTAAATTATATTATTACATTAAATTAAGATAAGTTTAATTATTTTTAAAAAAAATTTAATATTTAAATTAATTAAAGTGATTGTATAAATAAACTTAATTGAAAATAAAAGTTAATGCATTGATGTTTAAATTTAAATTTTCAATAAATGGTGATAAAAAAGTTCATAAAAGTCATTTAAGTGTAGTTTAGTCATTTTTTAGTCGGAATGGGTGTGTATGCTATATATCTAGAATCACAAGGGAGTACTACTAGCTTAAAAAACTTTCATAGGAAGTTATCAGCAAACCCGGATTAATTTAACATGGGTGATATATGTCATTTTCCCATTATATTTATCATGTTAAATTACAATAATGATAAAAAATGATATTTAGATTTAAGGGTACGTACCTTAATAATGATTCTGAAAATAAACCCAGTTTACAATCTATGGCTTAGATATACACCATATCTAATTCAAAAATCATGTGCGCACTAACTTTAGATGCGAGTGTGACATGAACATATTGATATTAAATCTAATTCAAAAACTTTAATAAAAATAAAAGAAAAAATAAGTGAACATCATATCAATAAGCACTGGTAACCGACTGAACACTGATCCACCTCTTGAACAACTTGCAAAGTGCTCCGTTGAATATAGTGTCCATGATAGAAGTAGGGACGTGGGTGAAATCGCAAAGTACGTAATGTATGAGTACACATATTTATATGTAATGCATAAAAAATGACTACTCTGGTAATTGGGGATCAAACATTGGAACTCATGCTTACAATATAGCTAGGGGCCCCCAGTATGAGTGTGCTGCTTCAAAATTTCAGTGGGTGCCACACATACTGACCGTGATCTTGGACTAATAATGTCATGGGTAACCGCACGCGCTGCTCTATGTATCTAGTGGTTGTCATTCGGTTATAAGAAACAAGAGCTGAGCGACCGTACTCAACTTCTCAAGGGATACCAGACTCAAAGTGATACGCACATGTTCATACAAAACATGACATGATAAACATGCATCATATGATAGATAATAATGCAAGAAATGACATAAATACTCAGCTGGATATCTCAGTCAGTACTTACATACCTCTAAACAATTGATTTAGTAGCACAGGGTCTAAAGTTCAGCCTAAAGATAAGTGAACAACATATCACTATTTTTTTTTTATATCTAGAAGCATCTACTAATTTAATAACTACTCTCAATAATTATTAGGGATTCTGGACTATACTTTCATATGTCGTTAGTCCGCAGAAGTCAAAAGCCCCGCAACTTGAGCACAATTTTGTTACAACCTCGGTAGTACCTTGCTCCTGCAACCAACATTTTTTGTCGTTTATATTTATAAATTATTTGAATAAATTACGATAACAAATCATTTTGATATGTTTTTTATAGTTTCTAATTTTTTAATATGTAGTCCTTTTTCTTGTGACATTGACTAGAAGTTATATGTTTAAATAAAATTTTTACAACCAAATTTTTTTTGTGGTTTACATTTATAAATTACTTTAATAAAATATTGTAAAAGATCATTGCATATGGAATTTTTTTTGACAGAAAAATTTGTAACTTTATTTAATACTGATAAGATCTGAATTTACAAGCTTTATCAACCAACTAGAAAAATTTCCAAACACCCAACAAAAAGGTGTAGGGGATGACCAAGAAAATTTAGTTAAAGAGTGGGCTACTTCATTAGCCGATCTCCTCGCGTGGAATAAAGAAATATTTCCAAGCTCTGTAATACTCTTTTTAATATTCGCAACACACAGACCCACATAACTAAGATCTTCTTTTGGCGATGTAACTGCTTGCACTGCCAAGAGAGAATGCGAAACTATTAAAACTTGGTGAAGGTCTTTCTCTCTCAAAAACTCCATTCCAGCTTTTATAGATAATAGCTCACCTAGAACAACAGAACCCGACATCACCAGCTTTTTTCCATATGCCACCACAGGTTGTCTCTCCGGATCCCTCACAATCCCTCCAATCCCGCTCACATTATTGTTGTCATCAAAACTCACATCCACATCTAACTGAAGCTTCCCAGGGGGCGGCAAAGACCAGGAGTAGGGAGAAAGTAAAGGCTCTACAGGTTTAGCACACAAGAGTTCACGCCGAGCTCTTTGATATTCCATCAACATCGCCCTCCCATTCTCATAAACATCCCTCAACTCCCTCCTTACCTCCTACAGAGAAAAATTTGCTCCCCTAACTCCTTATACATTGTGACTGTAGTAGCCCGTACCCAGTTTTAGTAAGTAACTGTTATTTAATCCAATAAACATGATTAAGGGAACTCTTAATGGATTAACGGAGTCCGAGATTAGACTCGGAATGATCAGAAATGGTCCGGAGGGTCAGGTGGAACGGACAATGTGTCACTGCTTACGCACTTGATGTGACATCGGAAGCAACGATGGTGAACGGACACAATGTTCGTCAGGCAGAACAGACGCAACAATGAGGAACAGACGTTCCATTCGTGGTCTATAAATAGGGGTGCCAAGATTCACATTTGAGCACACCAATCACCTCTTCTCTCTCGTTTCTTCAGCCTTCTAGCTTAGATCTAGGGCATTCTAGGCGTCCCGTTGGGAATCCGGAAGTGGCGTAGCGATCCAGGCGTCATAGCGGAGCTATGGCCTAGTTTTGAGGCAATCGACAGTAAAGGGCTATCGACGGACGAAGATATAACTTTTGCTTCATAAAAATATTTAGGAGTATGCAATAGCCTAATTAAGGCTTTTAGGGCACTATAATGATATTAGTATCATTTGGTAGTGTAGTGCGGTTATAGGCGTGGACTTAGAGCTAGTAGCACTTGCCTAGTATTTGAGGTACGAAAGTACTGTTCGAGATATCCTGACTGAGTATGCATGTATTATGTGACTGCATGATTTATATGCCATGATTTTATGCTGCATACATTTGCATCTTGATTTATCTCTTTTGAGATGTCTGTTAGTAGGGTTCTACCCTATACTGTTAGTGGATGGACTTATATCGAATTGGGTCCGGCGTATCCACTAGTATTTTGGTATGGGAGCCACCTCCTGCAGCGACGGCACAGCGTGCTACATACCAGGGCCCGGTCTGTCTCTGTTATCTAATTCTTGACCTCTAGTCAGTAGGCGGTTCACTTGCATTCATGTATACTCATACTCTCTTGCTGAGCGTTTTATGCTCACGTCTCGTACTCTGTGTTTCTGGATACCCTATTCCATGGGACAGGTTTGCGATTGGATGAGGCGGGTGGATCCAAGAGGTGCTAGACAGTGTTTGGCCAGCTGGAGCTTCGCTTAGGTTTTTATTCTGTTGTTATTGGGTTGATACAGCGTTCGATTTGGTTGTATAAACTATTTGGGTATTTACAGATTCCTTTCCTTGGGATTGTATATTGTTTATGGTTTCCGCAGTTTAATTTTGATTAATGTTTTGATTAAGTTAATTGCATGCTTAAGTTCTGTTTAGTAGGTGATCTCGGTAAGGGTCACTACATTTATGGTATCAGAGCATGCATAGTATTCTTTGGATTTAGATTCTGCATAAGATAACCGTTAGGTATTTTTGTAAATGGCGGATCGCGATGATCGGAGTAGTCACGACAGTATTAGTGGACGTTGGGGCGATGCCGACCGGGAGCGTCATCGGGAACGCCATCATTGTCGTCATGATGAGCAGCGTTTCAGTGTGCGCCGATTCTTACAGATAGGTCCTAAGACCTTGATTGGAGGCAATTCTCCAGAGGATGCGGAGAACTGGTTAGACCGCATGGAGATGACTTTTCAGACTTTCCACTGTATTGAGGAGCAGAAGATGGAGACACTTGGCTATCTTCTGGATGGGCGAGCCTGTAAGTGGTGGAGGTTTACTTCTGCACCCTTTGTTGCGGCGAGAGGACTGGCCACCTGGGACGAGTTCCGCACAGCTTTTCAGAAGCTGTATTTTATGTAAGGACCCGATTTTATTATGTTAATTAAATTGTGTGTTAAAAATATGTATGAATAAATATCGGTTTATAGACGATATTAAATTGCATATTTGATTTATAAATCACACAGGAGTTGAATTAATTCAAACCGGGTCAAGTTTTAACCCCGAATGAATAAAATAAGACACACATTTAAACTAAACTATATTTTAATTATGGATATACATATAGATATGATACATATCATATTCTCTCTCATCACCATCATCTTCTCGGCGTCTGTATCGATTTTTCTTTCTTTTTCTTTCAACATTTATTCCGTCACTTTAAATGCCCGTATCTCCTTCGTTTTTGGCCGGATTTCAAAAGTAAATATAGTTTTGGAATCCTCACGACGCAAGCTTTCTTTTTATACCAATTTCGTAAGGTTTCGTCGTCGTCTCAAAAACCCAACTTCAACAGCCGCCGTCCAGCCGCCGCCGATCGTCGCCGGAGTTTAGGGGTAGGTTGTGTTAGTTGTTTAACCCTTTAATTCCAAGCTTTGAGGTTATTTTCAGTAGCTATGGTTTCGAATTTTGGGTAATTTGATTCAATTGACTTTCGATAATTGATATTTGATTTATTATTGGTTGTAGGTATTATATCGGAGTCGATTGAAGGTATTGGCTATTTTTCAGAAATTATTGGGGATTAATTTCGAATTTCCAGATTTTTAATATTGGGAATTTTTGAATTTTAGTGTGGATTATTCATTAATAGAGTGTTTAGATGCTCTAGAAAATATAAATGCGAATTTTCGAAATTTGTAGGAATTTTTGAAAAAATTCAGATTGTTTTAATTTCAGTATTTTGACGTTTTAGAGTCGTATATTCGATTTTTGGTCATTGATAGGATATTTTAATATGAAAATATGAATTTTAGGATTTATGAGCAATGTTTCTGGAATTACAGATTCTGAAAATTTGGGATTGGAATATCCGAGAAATACTTGAGATATTTTCTGTGGTAAATTAAGTGTTGGTTGAGGTACGTATAATGACATGTAATGATATTAAGTATTTTGTAATGAGTGATAACGTGCGTTATGTGCTTATGTGAATTATATGATTGCATTTACTCATTTACAATTTTACATAGCACTTTGAGCCTTAACTCTTTTGATTGCTATTGATATTGATCTCTTGAGATGTATTGAGTCATCATGGAGCGAGTGACATTGTTTAGTGCACTCCTGAGATAGCATGAGGCACGGACAGGTAGCTCCTGTCGCCCTCCGATGCTACGTACGACACTCCTGATGACAACATCAGGCTGGACGGGTCGCTCCTGTCACCCTCCGATGCTACGTGTATGGATTAGCAGTGATGATTCGAGGTCTGCTGCGTTCCTGGCACGGGTGGCCACTAAGATTATTGTGATACGATTATTTGGACTCCATTTGGTATCCCTTATTCCATTGATACCTGTCACGCATTACATTGCATTTCATTGCATTGTACTTGATTTTATTCATGTCTGTTATATTTGTCGTAATTTTTCTAGTTCGTCGTACTGGGGTCCGACCCCTGTTTTCTTTTTATGCTGTGGTTGTTTGTGATTCCATAGCAGGTTATCCAGGGGGATTTGACGCATCTGGTGGAGCGTCATCTAGTGGTACCCAGTGAAACGAGTGTGGAGTCGAGTTCCCAGATATATGTATATATCAGTTTAGCGAGTTTTATATTTACCGGGGTGATGCCCTGTGTATCTGTATTGATAGTTTTGGACTTTGTTTTGGATTGTTATTTGTGTGATCGAGTCTTGCCGGCTCTGCATGCGTTTAGTCCTGGCCAATGCGGCTATAGGTGTGTAAATTGGTATTTTGTCTCTATTTTCGAGTATATATTGCTGGTTGTGTTGTACAGTTTTTTTTTGGGATGTCCTATTTACGAATAGGTCATGCCAAATTTTTTGTAGGCCCAAAACGCAAATTTTTAACTCGTTTTCGCTGTTTACATTAATTAATCCTGGTTGTTTGCTCATTAAATATAAATTAGGACACGGGCCCTTTTATTTGGTATCAGAGCATAAACTGGGATATGCTCGAATTAAAGTCTAGGACACTCGAGTTTAGACACTAACAAAATGGTTGCGTATGGGTGTGACTACTTGTTCTTACGTGACTTACTTGTTGTGTTGATAATTTGAACTTATCTGATAGAACCAGTAGTTCTTGGCTTTAGAACTTAGTTTATGAATTTTTATTAGAACTCTGAGTTCCTATCATAGTTTTTTGTTCGTTAAGATATTTCTGCCTGTATTTAAATCCTTGTGTCTTGTAGAATGGCACCGGGAGGAAGAGGTAGAAAAGGAAAGGAAGTTGTAGAAGAGTCTGCAACAGAAAATATTAGAAATCTTGATGATATTGTCAGGGGAAGACGTGGTCGACCAGCTGTTCAGCTTCCGATAGATGTGGAATTATAGGTGGAACAACAACCATGGGTAAATCCTGACAAAGAAAAATCGATTCAGGCTGAGGCTGATCCAGTAGCTCAATTGACTGAGAAAATGGGAGGAATACGATTAATAATTTCTCAATTTCAGGAGTTGCGTCCTCAAAAGTTCTTTGGCAATGAAGGGAGTGAGAAAGCTGCTAGTTGGTTGAAAAGTCTCAACAATATGTTTAATGGACTAGAGTATCCTGATGAACTTCGATTGAGGTTAGTTCCTTTTCAACTTAAAGACCGAGCGCAGCTTTGGTGGGAAACGACAGCAGAAACACTTTCTGCTTCTGGTGAAAAGATCACATGGGAAGTATTTCGTACTCAATTTGCACAGGAATATGCACCACCATCATACTATTCTGCTAAAGAAGATGAATTTAATCTGTTGGTGCAAGGCAATAAATCTGTTGCTGAATATGCTTCTCAGTTCTCTGCTCTTTTGCCTTATGTTCCACATGTTGCAAAGAATGATAGGTCAAAGCTTTCACACTTTCTGAAGGGGCTTACACGAACGATCCACACATTGGTAACTACTGGAACTCCATCTAGTTATATGAAAGCAGTAGAAAAGGCAAAGAAGATTGAAGCGAGTTTACTCAGGGGTGAACCACAATCAATCCCAGCATCTGTTCCTCAAGGAGCTGGAAGTACTTCGCAAACACCGGTGGGTTTACCTTCATATCAGCCTACACAATTTTCTCAGCAAGCGAAGAAGCCTTGGTTTAAAGCTAGAGGAAAGCCATTTAAAAATAAGCCACAGTCTAGTTCCTCCAATTCTAGTGGTAGTCGTAGTGGAAGTTCAGTTGGATCGTCTGGAAGGGTGTACTGTGATAGATGTGGTGGTAATCATGTGAGTGCCAAATGTACAGGATTTCCTTGGACTTGTTATACTTGTGGGCAAGATGGACATTCGTCTAGAGTATGTCCAAATGCTGGAAGACAACAAGTGCAACCACAACAGTTTGGTCAGTTTCCTGGAAGACCATCGTTCAGGCCATATGCTCCTGTACCGCAATTTGTTCCTACACAGCCTTATATTCCGGTGCAGCCAACGCATCAGCCTAGGTATCCATCTCAGAGTCAGCAGCATTTTCCAGGTCCACAGCAGGCTCAAGTGCATGCTATGACTCAGGATCAGGCACAAGATGCACCTGGGGAGTTATTGCAGGTATTTGTTATATTTTTGAGTATCCTGCACGTATCTTGATAGACACAGGAGCATCTCATTCATTTTTATCTATTACATTTGCTGATGAGCATGAGATTGCTTTTACTCTGTTATTGGATACTGTGTCTGTAGCTACTCCTGCTGATGTTTTCTTGAGATAGTTCTGAATTGTGTGATTAGATTTGAGGATAAGATCATGATAACCAATCTAATCAAACTAGCTATGTCTGATTTTGATTGTATTCTGGGTATGGATACACTGATGAATTATAGAGCTACTGTTGATTGTTTTCATGGAATTTTGAGATTTAGACCGTTTTATGGCAATAAGTGGAATTTTTACGGTACTGATTCACAATCTCACATTCCATTAGTATCGGCAATGGAAATATTTAGATTATTGTCGATAGGAAATGAAGGATTTATGATTTATGCTCTTGATGCGACGAAGGAGGAAAAATTGAAAGTTTCAGATATTCCTGTCGTCAAGGATTTTCCTGATGTATTTCCTGATGAGATTCCGGGTTTTCCACCTCAGAGGAAAGTAGATCTTAGCATTGAGTTGATTCCAGGGACAAGTCCGATTTTTCGAGCTCCATATCGATTAGCTCCAGCAGAATTGAAAGAACTCAAGACGCAATTGCAAGATTTGCTGGAAAAAGGTTATATTAGACCAAGTGTGTCACCTTGGGGTGCTCCAGTCTTGTTTGTGAAGAATAAAGACGGAACTATGAGAATGTGCATCGATTATCGGCAATTGAACCAGGCTACTGTGAAGAATAAGTATCATTTGCCACGAATTGATGACTTGTTTGATCAGTTGCAGGGTACATCTGTGTATTCTAAAATTGATCTTCGTTCCAGATATCATCAACTTAGAGTTCGAGAGGAAGATGTTCCCAAGACAGCATTTCGAACGCGTTACAGACATTATGAATTCTTAGTTGTGCCTTTTGGGTTGACTAATGCTCCAGCGGTTTTCATGGATTTAATGAATCGCGTGTTTCGAGAATTCATAGACCGATTTGTTATCGTGTTTATTGATGACATTTTGATTTATTCTAAGTCAAGGAAGGAGCATAAAGAACATTTGACATTAGTACTTCAGAAACTCAGAACATCATAATTATATGCTAAGTTTTCTAAGTGCGAGTTTTGGTTGGATAGAGTATTATTTCTAGGACATGTGATATCAGCACAAGGGGTATCTGTCGATCTTAGTAAAGTTGAAGCTGTTCTTAATTGGTATAGACCAACCAATCTCTCCGAGATTCGTAGCTTTTTGGGCTTGGTTGGATATTACAGGCGTTTTATTAAGGGATTTTCTGATATAGCAAGGCCTATGACGACATTGACTCAAAAAGATCGACGTTTTGTGTGGACTGAGGAATGTGAAGCTAGTTTTCAGACTTTGAAAGAAAAATTGACTACGGCTCCAGTACTAGCATTACCTTCAGGCTCAGGTGGATTTGTTGTATGTACAGATGCTTCTTTGAATGGACTGGGTTGTGTTTTGATGCAAAATGGACGCGTGATTGCGTATGCATCTCGTCAATTGAAACCACATGAGACTCGTTATCCAGTTCATGATTTAGAATTGGCTGCCATTGTGCATGCATTGAAAATATGGCGTCATTATCTGTACGGTGAACAGTTTGTGATTTATTCCGATCATAAGAGTTTGAAATATTTATTCACACAGTCTGATTTGAATATGAGACAACGTCGATGGTTGGAACTTCTTAAGGATTTTGACTGTGATATTCAATACCAGCCAGGAAATGTGAATCAAGTTGCAGATGCTTTGAGCAGAAAAGTTCATACTAAGATGTTGGCATCTTTAACTATTTCTAAACTTCATGAGAATTTGGGAACTTCAGGATGGACTTATCGAGCTAAAGTTAATCATTTCATAGTTTCATCTATTCAAGTTGAACCACGAATAATTTCGAAAATCAAAGCAGCGCAGAAGACTGATCCATACATTCATCACTTGAAAGAATTAACTCCAGCAGGTCAGTCAGGGAAATTCATTGTTGCTTCTGATGAATGTTTGCGTTATAATGGTAGACTTGTGGTTTCGAATTTGATAGATTTGAAAGAAGAGATACTACGAGAAGCTCATTGTAGTCGACAAAGTATACATCCTGTAATTCGAAAGATGTATCATATCTTGAAAGCCCATTATTGGTGGGAAGGTATGAAGAAAGATATTTCTGACTTTGTGGCTAAGTGTTTGACGTGTCAACAAGTTAAGGATTAAAGAATGAGACCAAGTGGTATGTTACTTAGTCTTGAAGTACCACAGTGGAATTGGGAACACATTACTATGGATTTCGTGACACACCTACCTCGATCTAATCGTTGCTGTGATGCCATTTGGGTTATTGTGGATAGATTGTCTAAATCTGCCCATTTTATTCCATATGATCGTACTTGGACATATACGAAAATGGCGAAAATGTACATTGATCAGATAGTGCGATTGCATGGTGTGCCAGTTACTATAGTATCAGACCGTGATCCCAGATTTACTTCTGAGTTTTGGTCTATTTTGCAATCCGCTTTGGGTTCTAAATTGGCCATGAGTACTTCCTATCATCCACAGACAGATGGTCAATCTGAAAGAACTATTTAGACACTCGAGGATTTATTACGAGCTGTTGTGATGGATTTCAATGGTGGTTGGTAAGAATCTTTAGCTTTGGTGGAACTCTCTTACAATAATAGTTATCAAGTATCTATCGGGATGGCTCCATTTGAAGCCTTGTATGACAGAAAATGTAGATCTCCGATATGTTGGGAAGAATTAGGAGAACGACAATTGTCGGGACCAAAGTTTATTCAAGAGATGAAAGAAAAAGTTGAACTGATCAGGAAAAGAATGAAAGCAGCCCAGGATCGTCAAGCCAGCTATGCTAATAACAGGCGTAGACCTTTAGAATTTCAAGTTGGCGATTTTTTTTTCTTGAAAGTATCACCATTTCGTGGTACTATGAGATTTGGGCGTAAAGGGAAATTAGCTCCTCGTTATATCGGTCCGTACGAGATTGTTGAGAAGATTGGTATTTTGGCATATCGTTTGACCTTGCCGCAGAGTTTTTCTGCGATACATGATGTATTTCACGTATCTATGTTGCGGAAGTATGAACCAGATCCTTCTCATATCTTGAGGGCTGATGATGTGGAGTTGGATAGTTCCTTTAGCTATATTGAGTATCCAGTGCAGATTCTTGATCGTAAAGAAAAGAAATTTAGGAATAAGACGATTCCTTTAGTTATGGTGGAATAGAGTAGACATGGGAGAGAAGAAGCTACGTGGGAATTGGAGTCTAGAATGCGTCAAGAATGGCCTCATTTGTTTGACAATGTGATGAATTATGCCATGTACTCCGATTTCCCTGTGTACTATCAGCGGTAGATGTTTAATCCCTTTGTATATAAATTTGATGTGTGTTAATTTCGAGGACAAAATTTTCTTTTTAGAGGGAGAGAAATGTAAGGACCCGATTTTACTATGTTAATTAAATTGTGTGTTAAAAATATGTATGAATAAATATCGGTTTATAGACGATATTAAATTGCATATTTGATTTATAAATCACACAAGAATTGAAATAATTCAAACCGGGTCAAGTTTTAACCCCGAATGAATAAAATAAGACACACATTTAAACTAAACTATATTTTAATTATGGATATACATATAGATATGATACATATCATATTCTCTCTCATCACATCATCTTCTCGGCGTCTGTATCGATTTTTCTTTCTTTTTCTTTCAACATTTCTTCCGTCAATTTAAATGCCCGTATCTCCTTCGTTTTTGGCCAGATTTCAAAAGTAAATATAGTTTTGGAATCCTCGCAACGTAAGCTTTCTTTTGATACCAATTTCGTAAGGTTTCGTCGCTGTCTCGAAAACCCAACTTCAACAGCCGCCGTCCAGCCGCCGCCGTTCACCGCCGTTTTCCACCGCCGATCGTCGCCGGAGTTTAGGGGTAGGTTGTGTTAGTTGTTTAACCCTTTAATTCCAAGATTTGAGGTTATTTTCAGTAGCTAGGGTTTCGAATTTTGGGTAATTTGATTCAATTGACTTTCGATAATTGATATTTGATTTATTATTGGTTGTAGGTATTATATCGGAGTCGATTGAAGGTATTGGCTATTTTTCAGAAATTATTGGGGAATAATTTCAAATTTCCAGATTTTTAATATTGGGAATTGTTGAATTTTAGTGTTGATTATTCATTAATAGAGTGTTTAGATGCTCTCGAAAATATAAATGCGAATTTTTGAAATTTGTAGGAATTTTTGGAAAAATTCAGATTGTTTTAATTTTAGTATTTCGACGTTTTAGAGTCGTATATTCGATATTTGGTCATTGATAGGATATTTTAATATGAAAATATGAATTTTAGGTTTTATGAGAAATTTTCTGGAATTACAAATTCTAAAAATTTGGGATTGGAATATCCGAGAAATACTTGAGATATTTTCTGTGGTAAATTAAGTGTTGGTTGAGGTACGCATGAGCTATTTATATTACGACGCCTATAATAGCATGCAATGATATTAAGTATTTTGTAATGAGTGATAACGTGCGTTATGTGCTTATGTGGAATATATGATTGCATTCACTCATTTACAATTTTACATAGCACGTTGAGCCTTGACTCATTTGATTGCTATTGATATTGATCTTTTGAGATGTATTGAGTCATCATGGAGCGAGTGACATTGTTTAGTGCACTCCTGAGATAGCATGAGGCATGGACAGATAGCTCCTGTCGCCCTCCGATGCTACGTACGACACTCCTGATGACAGCATCAGGCTGGACGGGTCGCTCCTGTCACCCTCCGATGCTACGTGTATGGATTAGCAGTGATGATTCGAGGTTTGCTGCATTCCTGGCACGGGTGGCTACTTAGATTATTGTGATACGATTATTTGGACTCCATTTGGTATCCCTTATTCCATTGATACCTGTCACGCATTACATTGCATTTCATTGCATTGTACTTGATTTTATTTATGTCTGTTATATTTGTCGTAATTTTTCTAGTTCGTCATACTGAGGTCCGACCCCTGTTTTCTTTTTATGTTGTGGTTGTTTGTGATTCCATAGCAGGTTATCCAGGGGGATTTGACGCATCTAATGGAGCGTCATCTAGTGGTACCCAGTGAGACGACCGTGGAGTCGAGTTCCCAGATATATGTATATATCAGTTTAGCGAGTTTTATATTTACCTAGGTGATGCCCTGTGTATCTGTATCGATAGTTTTGGACTTTGTTTTGGATTGTTATTTGTGTGATCGAGCCTTGCCGGCTCTGCATGCATTTAGTCCTGGCCAGTGCGGCTATAGGTGTGTAAATTGGTATTGTGTCTCTATTTTTGAGTATATATTGCTGGTTGTGTTGTACAATTTTTTTTGGGATGTCCTATTTACGAATAGGTCATGCCAAATTTTCTGTAGGCCCAAAACGCAAATTTTTAACTCGTTTTCGCTGTTTACATTAATTAATCCTGGTTGTTTGCTCATTAAATATAAATCAGGACACGGGCCCTTTCAATTTTCCTCCTGCACTCCGTCAGATGAAGGCGGGTGAGTTACTGAGCTTGCGGCAGGGAGCTATGTCTATCAAGGAGTATCAGCAGAAGTTCTTTGATCTGTTGTCTTATTGCCCTGAGATCGCCGATAGTTATGAGATGAAGTACAATTTGTTCCTTTAGGGCCTTAACCCTGCAATCCATGACTGTGTGGCGGTCGATGATGACATGTCCTACGAGGGTTTGGTGAGCCGTTGTCACCAGGCGGAGGATAGCATTTGGCGGAACAGATATTTTTCTCAGTCTAGGCCTGCGAGTTCTTTGGGTCCCCGTGCTCAGTCTTTCAAGAAGTCTGGATCTACTGACAAGTGCGACCATTGCGGGAAGAACCATCCGATCGACGGATGCCGCAAAGCTTCTGGGGCATGTTTCCGATTTGGAGAGGTTGGTCATCTCCGGAGGGATTGTCCACTATCTGGGGGAGGCAGTTCTGGTTCTGGTTCAGGATCTGGTTTTCAGGCTACCGTTCAGCAGAGGTCGTAGGGACAGTCTGTTGGGAGTTCTCACTTGAAGCCACGAGCTTATGGCCAGGTGTTTTCCTTGAGACATGATCAGGCAGTGGAGGAGAATGAGAAGGTCATCGCAGGTACATTTTTGCTTTATGGTATACCTGCTCTTGTACTTATTGGCACTGGTGCATCTCATTCATTCATTTCTGCACGATTTGTTAAGAGGCATAAGTTACCATGTATTGCACTAGACGTAGTAGTTTCTGTTTCTACTCCGATGGGTCAATCTACTTTGGCCAAGCGTCTAGTGATGGGTTGCCCTTTAGAGTTCGAAGGGAACATTCTGTTATCGAATCTCATGGTCCTTGCAATGGACGATTTCGACTGTATTCTGGGGATAGACATGCTGACTACCTATCGAGATTCAGTGCACTGTTATCATAGATTAGTACGCTTTCATCCGGATGGGAGTGATAGCTGGTTTTTATATGGTAAGGGAGCGCGACCCCCGATGCCTTTGGTATCAGCTTTGAGAGCCTGTTGAGCTCTAGAGGTTGGCAGGGAAGGCTACCTTATCTATGCAGTTGATTTGTCCGCTGAGAGCATTGGGATAGAGAGTATTCCTGTTGTGGATGAATTCCAAGATGTATTTCCAGATGAGATTCCGGGTTTTCCTCCTGTTAGGGAAGTCGAGTTTGACATAGAGTTGATGCAGGGTACTTCGCCTATTTCTCGAGCACCACATAGTCTGGCTCCGTCAGTGATGCGAGAGTTGAAGAATCAGCTACAGGATCTTTTGGACAAGGGGTACATTCATCCTAGTGTATCTCCTTGGGGAGCTCCTGTTATTTTTGTGAAGAAGAAGGATGGGTCTATGCGGTTGTGCATTGAATATAGGCAGCTGAATCGAGTTACTGTGAAGAACAAGTATCCTTTGCCTCGCATTGATGAATTGTTTGATCAGCTGCAGGGTACTTCGGTTTACTCCAAGATTGACTTGAGATCTGGGTATCATCAGTTGAAAGTCCGAGATCAGGACATAGCCAAGACTGCATTCCGTACTCGCTATGGGCATTACGAGTTTCTAGTGATGCCATTTGGATTGACCAATGAGCCGGATATTTTTATGGATCTGATGAACCGCGTTTTCAGGGAGTATTTGGACAAGTTTGTCGTGGTCTTCATTGACGACATACTGGTGTATTTGCGTAATGCGGAGGAACATGTTACTCACTTGCGGTTGGTACTGCAGACTCTTTGGGATGAGCAGTTGTACGCCAAGCTAAGTAAGTGTGAATTCTGGATGGATCGAGTGGTTTTTCTTGGCCATATCATATCCAGGAAGTGATTTCTGTTGATCCGAGCTAGATTGAGGCTGTGCTTAATTGGTCGCCCGACGACGATTGCTGAGATCCGTAGCTTTCTGGGTCTAGCAGGATATTATCGTCTCTTCATTTTGAACTTCTCTCAACTAGATCGACCGTTGACGAAGCTTACCCGTAAGGGTATTGATTTCGAGTGGTCCTGCGAATATGAGGAGAATTTCTGTGAGCTTCGACGGCGGTTGACTTCTGCGCCGGTGTTGGCATTACCGTTGGGATCTGGAGGGTATGTGGTATACACAGATGCTTCTCTTCAGGGGTTAGGTTGTGTTCTGACTCATAATGGGCATGTGATCGCATACGCTTCTAGACAGCTGAAGCTTCACGAGGACAATTATCCGGTCCATGATTTGGAGTTGGCAGCTATTGTGTTCGCTTTAAAGATCTGGCGTCATTATCTGTATGGCGAGAAATTCGAGATCTTTACCGACCATAAGAGTCTCAAGTATTTGTTCACTCAGGCGGAGTTGAACATGAGGCAGAGACTTTGGATGGACTTGCTTAAGGACTATGCTTGCGATATTAAGTACCATCCGGGAGCTACTAATCTCACCGCTGATGCCTTGAGTCACAAGGTGCAACTATCCGCACTTCAGACTTGTTCGATATCTAGTACGATCGAGGAGTGTTGTTCTTCAGGGTATACCTTCAAGCACAAGAAAGGTATGCGGGGTATCCAAATGTTTGCAATTTTATCTGAGCCGGCTTTGTATTCTCGGATTCGGGATGCTCAGATGTCTGATCCTAAGACCCAGCATTTGGCTCATCTAGCCAACGAGGGTAGCACGTCTAGATTTCACTATCAGTCAGATGGCTTTCTTTGTTTGTCTGGTAGACTTGTGATTCCGGAGGATGTAGAGTTGCGAGAGGAGATTTTGTCTCAGGCACATCACACTAAGTTGAGTATTCATCCGGGGAGAAACAAGATGTACAAGGATCTACGTACTCGGTTTTGGTGGAAGGGAATGAAACGCAGCGCGTATCAGTATGTTTCGAGATGTTTGGCTTGTCAGCAGGTCACAGTCTGGACACCGATGACTTGGAGGTTTGCTTCACAGTCTGCCTATTCCTGAGTGGAAATGGGAGCTTATCACGATGGATTTTGTGACCCATTTTCCGGTATCCTCGAGGAATTGTGATGCTATCTGGGTTGTGGTGGACCGACTCACCAAGTCAGCGCATTTCATTGCCTATAGCCGAGAGTGCTCCGTGGAACGTATGGCTCGATTGTACATTCAGGAGATCGTTCGACTTCATGGAGTGCCTGTGAGCATTGTCAGCGATCGAGACCCCAGGTTTACTTCTAGGTTCTGGGGGAGTGTTCAGCGTGCGATGGGCACTACTCTCAGTTTGAGTACTGCCTATCATCCGAAGACCGATGGTCAGTCAGAGCTCACTATCCGTACTTTGGAAGATATGCTTCGAGCGTGCGTTATGGATTTTGGTTCAGCCTGGGAGGATCACTTGCCATTGATTGAGTTCGCATACAACAATAGCTATCATAGTAGCATTGGGATGTCACCTTTTGAGGCGTTGTACGGACGACGTTGTCGCACTCTACTCTTTTGGGAAGAAGTGGGGGAGAGACAAGCTGAGGGACCAGAGTTAATCCAGTAGGCAGCAGACATTGTTGATCAGATCAAGAAATGGATTAAGACTGCACAGGATCGTCAGGCCAGCTATGCTAATACCAAGCGTAGGCCTTTGCAGTTTGATGTTGGGGAGAAGGTGTTTCTGAGAGTGTCACCTTTCCGCAGGATTCTCAGATTTGGCCTTAAGGGCATGTTGTCTCCCAGATTTATCGGTCCGTTTGAGATCTTGGAGAGCATTGGCGATTTGGCTTATCGGCTAGCTTTTCCACCGTATCTGTCCAGTATTCACGACGTGTTCCAAGTATCTCTGTTACGACGGTATGTGGCATATGAGTCTCATATTCTGCAGCCATCTGAAGTTCAGGTGGATAAGGATTTAACCTATGTTGAGAGACCTATTCGTATCCTGGATCATAAGGATAAGGTCTTGCGGAATAAACTCATTCCTCTAGTTTTAGTTCAGTGGCAACGTCGAGGTACTGAAGAAGCTACTTAGGAGCTTGAGAGCAGGATGCGTGCAGAACATCCTGAGTTATTTTGATTTCATTTTCGAGTTGTATTCAGTTGTAAACTCTGTAAATTTTTCTTATGAATAAAATATGTTTCTGCATGTTATTTTACATTCAGTACTTAATATTTGATTTCGGGACGAAATATCTTAAGTGGGGGAGAATGTAGTAGCCCGTACCCAGTTATAGTAAGTAACTGTTATTTAATCCAATAAACATGATTAAGGGAACTCTTAATGGATTAACGGAGTCCGGGATTAGACCCGAAATGATCAGAAATGGTCATGAGGGTCAGGTGGAACGGACGCAACGTCCGGGGATCGAACGCAACGTTCGTGCCTTCAGAATGCGTAACTGATTACGCACTTGATGTGACATCGGAAGCAACGATGGTGAACGCACGCAACGTTTGTCAGGAAGAACGGATGCAACGATGAGGAACGAACGTTTCGTTTGTGGTCTATAAATAGGGGTGCCGAGATTCACATTTGAGCACACCAATCACCTCTTCTCTCTCGTTTCTTCAGCCTTCTAGCTTAGATCTAGGGCATTCTAGGCATCCCGTTGGGAATCCGGAAGTGGCATAGCGATCCAGGCGTCATAGCGGAGCTGTGCCCTAGTTTTGAGGCAATCGACAGCAAAGGGCTAACGACAGATGAAGGTATAGCTTTTTCTTCATAAAAATATTTAGGAGTATGCAATAGCCTAGTTAAGGCTTTTAGAGCACTATAATGATATTAGTATCATTTGGCAGTGTAGTGCGGTTATAGGCATGGACTTAGAGCTGGTAGCACTTGCCTAGTATTTGAGGTACGAAAGTACTGTTCGAGATATCTTGACTGAGTATGCATGTATTATGTGACTTCATGATTTATATGCCATGATTTTATGCTGCATATATTTGCATCTTGAGATATCTCTTTTGAGATGTCTGTTAGTAGGGTTCTACACTATCCTGTTAGTGGATGGACTTCCATAGAATTGGGTCCGGCATATCCACTGGTATTTTGGTATGGGATCCACCTCCTGTAGCGACGACACAGCGTGCTACATACTAGGTCCCGGTCTGTCTCTGTTATCTGATTCTTGACCTCTAGTCAGTAGGTGGTTCACTTGCATTAATGTATACTCATACTCTCGTGCTGAGCGTTTTATGCTCACGTCTCATACTCTGTGTTTTTGGACACCCTATTCCATGGGGCAGGTTTGCGATTGGATGAGGCGGGTGGATTTAAGAGGGGCTAGACAGTGGTTGACCAGCTGGAGCTTCGCTTAGGTTTTTATTTAGTTGTTATTGGGTTGATACAGCGTTCGATTTGGTTGTATAAACTATTTGGGTATTTACAGATTCCTTTTCTTGGGATTGTATATTGTTTATGGTTTCGGTAGTTTAATTCTGATTAATGTTTTTATTAAGTTAATTGCATGCCTAAGTTCTATTTAGTAGGTTATCTCGGTAAGGGTCTGTAGTAACCCGTATCCAAAATTAATTATTAATAGGTAATTAATCAAGTGATCATGTTTAAATTTAATAAAACATGATTAAAGAAATTCCAAATGAATTAACGGAGTCCGAAAATAGATCCAGGACACTCGAAAATGGTGGGCATGGATCGAGAAGTTTGGACGCTCCGAACTGGTGTTCGGAGGACCATAACGTGATCGGAGTCAGGATCGGAGCCCCGAGGAGTTCGGACGATCCGAAGAGGGGTTCGGAGGATCCGAAGAGGATCGGAGGCTCCGTCGGTGAAATCGGAGGACCCGAATAGGGTTAGGGCTTATGCCATCAATTACGTCAGCAAGGTTACGTCATGACTGACGTCACTGATGGGACTTCGGAGGACCCGAAGATAGGATCGGACGATCCGATTGTGTTTGGACGATCCGAAGTCATGATCGGAGGATCCGAACCAGTTCGGAGGGCCCGAAGCCTAGTTCGGACGGCCCGAACTTCGTCTATAAATAGAGGAGCCGAGGTTCATTTGTGACTCGCTCATTTCCTCTCTTTTCTCTCAATTCCTAGGCCTTCTAACTGAGATCTAGGGATATCTAGGCATCCTACGGGAAATCCGGAAGTGGCTTAGTGATCTAGGCATCGTCGCGGAGCTGTGGCCTAATTTTGAGGCTATCGACAGCAAAGGGCTAACGACGGACGCAGGTATAACTTTGGCATCCTAAAAATATTTAGGAGTATGCATTAGCTTAGTTAAGGATTTTAGAGCTTTATTGTTGATGCATGGATATTTTCATTGTACTAGCAGTAGACTGAACTATAGGCTTGGAGTATAGGCCAGTGGAGCTAGGTTTTGACCAGCAGTGTTAGAGGTACGTAAGTACTGACCGAGATAGCCGGCATGATATATTTGCATGTATGTTGCATGAGTATGTTCTATATGTCTTATCATGTTTTAGCATGTTTTACCGTCTTAGCACATACATGATTTTACGTGTGACTGCATCCGGAGAGATGTGAGTCATTGACAGTCTCCATAGGGAACAGTGATATCATATTAGACTCGAGTCAGGTATGACAGTTTTCATATGAGACTTGTATCCTATTTTGGATTCGGGTCAGGATGGGGTTGGCTCAGCCCTCATATGGAATATACGAGTACCCCGCGGAGTCACTCTCTAGCTGGTACTGTATATTCCCGGCGCCATGAGCAAGTGTTTTCACTTGAGTTTTAAATCATATTGTGTGCGCATATTTGTATTTATATCATTGCTTCGTATTGAGCGTTCTAGCTCACGCCCCTGTGTTTGGGTATTGTGGTGTACCTTGTGGTGGGGCAGGTTTGAGGTTGGACGGTCCAGGCGGCTCTCAGCAGGATTGAGCTTGGGAGAGTGCGAGGTTGTAGAGGGTAGGGATTTGTTTACCCTGAACCTTCGATTTGGTTGTATAATAATATTTATACACGATTGTTATTGTCGGTTGTATTCTGCCGATGGGATTTGTTGTATTTTAATTATCCGCTCTTTACGCTTTAAGTTTTAATTGCATGCGCTTTTATCGTAACTCTGATTAGTAGTGGATCCGGGTTGGGTCACTACATTTTTGGTATCAGAGCGCATTGCACTGGCAATTTCGTAAAGCAGATTAAGTTATTATCTGTTATTGTGTAAAAGATGGCAGATTACGATGACAGCCACGATAGCGGAGGCGGCGATCGTTGGGGCGATCCAAATGATCGTAGAAGTCGTCAAGGACAGCCTGAGGAGCGCAAGCGAGTGTGCATGCATAGATTCAAGTAGGTTAGCCTGAAGCCTTTGTCAGGAGGTGAGACGCCTGAGCAGGCCGAGGACTGGCTTGAGAGGATGGAGCAGTGTTTTCAGGAGTTCCGTTGCACAGACGAGGATAGGATGGAGATTCTTGCCTTCATGCTTGAGGGACGAGCGAGGAAGTGGTGGAGATCGACTTCCGCACCATTCATAGCAGCTATAGGAGTAGCCACATGGGCAGAGTTCCGTACTGCTTATCAGAGGTTGTATTTTCCTCCAGCTCTTCGTCAGGAAAAAGCCAGTGAGTTGCTGAGTTTGCGATAGGGGACGATGACGATCGAGGAGTACCAGAAGAAGTTCTTTGATCTGCTACCTTTTTGTCCTCATGTTGCTGATAGTTCTATGGCGAAGTTTGACCATTTCCTTCAGGGTTTGAATCCTGATACTCATCGGATGGTTGCTGTGGGCGGCGATGGGACTTATGAGGATTTGGTGGACCGTTGTCACCAGGCTGAGGACATTATTTGGAGGAACAGGGGACTTTACTCTTCTTCTTCCAGGTCAGCAAGTGCCAGTGCTTTGGGCCCTAAGGGGCAGTCTTTCAAGAAGCTAGGAGGTACTTCTTCTTCTTCATCTGGATCTGGTGGAGTGCATAACTTTGGCGGTCAGACGCCGAACCGTTGTCGTCAGTGCAGACGCAGACATCCGACAGGGCAGTGTGGTCAATCGACTAGTGCATGTTTCCAGTGTGGCCAGGAGGGTCACATAAAGAGGGATTTTCCGATGCTGATTGGGGCAGCGAGTGGTTCCGGAGGTTCTTAGGCATCTGTTCAGCCACCTCAGTACCAGCATCCACCTTTCCAGCAGCAGTTTTCGCAGCAGTCTCAGCGACAGCCTACTCAGACTCCTTCTCGGGGTCATTATTCTTTGAGGCCACGTGCCCAGGGTCAGGTCTTTGCGCTTAATCAGGAACAGGCAGAGGCTGACAGTGATCGGATGATTGCAGGTATCTGTAGTTTATGTGGTTTTCCTGCATATGTTTTAATTGATACCGGTGCATCACATTCTTTCGTATCAGCACGTTTTGCTAAGAAGTATAAGTTGTCATTCATTCCTTTAGACGTCTTGCTAGTAGTTTCTACTCCTATGGGTAGCGAGGTTTTAGCCAAAAGTCTAGTTGTGGGTTGTGTTTTGGATTTTGAGGGGCATCAGCTTAGTGCTAACCTGATAATTCTAGCGATGGATGATTTCGATTGCATCATTGGGAAAGATCTCTTGACTACCTACCGCGCGATAGTGGATTGCTATCAGAGGTTTGTTCAGTTTCGACCAGAGGATGGCGAGTCTTGGTATTTCTATGGTGAGGGAGCGCGACCCCCGATGCCAGTGGTTTTTTCTCTGAAGGCCTGGCATGCTTTAGAGTCTGGCGGGGAAGGCTACCTTATCTACGCCATTGACGCATCCTTAGGGGAGCCAGATATCCAGGAGATACCAGTGGTTTGTGATTTTCCAGATGTGTTTCCAGAGGAAATTCTAGGTTTGCCGCCAGTGAGGGAGATTGAGTTTGGCATCGAGTTACTGCCAGGGACTGCACCGATTTCCAGAACTCCTTATCGTTTAGCGCCATCAGAGATGAAAGAGCTGCAGAAGCAATTGCAAGATCTTCTTGATAAGGGTTACATTTGACCTAGTGTTTCGCAGTGGGGAGCCCCAGTGCTATTTGTCAAGAAGAAGGATGGTTCAATGCGGTTGTGTATTGATTACCGTCAGTTGAACCAAGCGACAGTGAAAAATAAGTATCCTCTTCCACGAATAGATGATCTCTTTGATCAGTTACAGGGTACTTCTGTCTATTCAAAGATTGATCTTCGATCTTGGTATCATCAGTTGCGAGTCCGACAGGAGGATGTTCCTAAGACAGCATTTCGTACACGGTATGGACACTATGAGTTTCTAGTGATGCCGTTTGGTCTGACGAATGCTCCAGCTGTTTTTATGGATCTGATGAACAGAGTTTTCCGCGACTTTCTGGATAAGTTCTTGGTGGTGTTCATCGATGATATTTTGGTGTATTCTCGCAGCATGGATGAGCATGCCTATCATCTTTATACTGTATTGCAGGTCTTGAGGGAGAGACAGTTGTATGCGAAGTTGAGCAAGTGTGATTTTTGGATTGACGAGTTGTGTTCCTTGGTCATGTCATTTCTCAGAAGGGCGTATCTGTTGACCCTAGCAAGACAAAGGCTATTCTGAATTGGTCGCGTCCGACTACAGCTTCTGAGATTCGTAGTTTCCTTGGTTTGGCAGGATACTATCGACGTTTTGTGGAGAACTTCTCTCAGATAGCTAAGCCTTTGACTCAGTTGACGAAGAAAGATGCTTTTTTCGTGTGGTCTGATGCTTGTGAAGACAGTTTACATGAGTTGAGACGTTGTTTGACGACAGCTCCAGTTCTTGCTTTGCCGTCTGGATCAGGTGGTTTTGTAGTTTTCACCGATGCTTCTCTCCAGGGTTTGGGGTGCGTGTTGACTCAGAATGGCCACGTGATCGCTTATGCTTCTAGACAGCTGAAGACTCACGAGGAGAACTATCCCATTCATGATCTAGAGCTTGCAGCCATTGTCTTTGCCTTGAAGATATGGCGTCACTATTTGTACGGAGAACGATTTGAGATCTTCACCGATCATAAGAGTTTGAAGTATATGTTCACTCAAGCTGAGTTGAACATGCGGCAGCGTCGTTGGATGGATCTGTTGAAAGATTATGACTGTGAGATCAAGTACCATCCAGGTTCTTCTAACCCCGTTGCTGATGCGCTTAGTCGCAAGGTCTATGTGAGTTCCCTTCGTACCAGTTCAGTTTTGAAGGCAGTGGAGGAGTGTTTTTCTTTGGGATTCACATTCCGTCATAAGAAAGAACAGCAAGGGATTCGTGTCTCTTCTGTGCTTGCAGAGCCAACATTGTATCAACAAATCCGTGAAGCTCAGAGTTTGGATTTGAAGACGCAGAAGTTGGCTCGTTTGGCTGAGGGTGATAATACTTCTGGTTTTCATCTACAAGGAGACGGTCTGTTATGTCTCTCTGGTCAAGTGGTGGTACCCGAGGATTTTACTTTGAGGAATGAGATCTTATCACAAGCTCACCGCAGTCGATTCTCTGTACATCCAGGCATCATGAAGATGTATAAGGATCTTCGCACTCGATTTTGGTGGAAAGGGATGAAGCGCAGCGTTTATTAGTTTGTGTCCCGATGCCTTGTGTGTCAGCAGGTCAAGGCAGAGTTTAGACGATCCAGAGGGTTACTTCATAGCTTAGAGATTCCTGAGTGGAAGTGGGAGCATGTGACGATGGACTTTGTCACCCACTTGCCTATGTATTCCAGGAATTGTGATGCTATTTGGGTTGTCATGGACCGACTGTCGAAGTCAGCGCATTTTCTTCCCTATAACCGCGATTATACCTTTGATAGGATGACGCAATTGTATATGCGGGAGATTGTTCGATTTCATGGGATTCCGTTGAGCATTGTCAGTGATAGAGATCCGATATTCACCTCGAGATTTTGGGGTAGTTTCCAACGAGCCCTTGTACTACTTTGAGCCTGAGTATGGCTTATCATCCAGAGACGGATGGACAATCCAAGCGTACTATTCGCACTTTAGAGGATATGCTTCGCGCGGCGGTGATGGATTTTGGCCCAGCGTGGCATGATCATTTACCCTTGGTCAAGTTCTCTTATAATAATAGTTTCCATCGCAGCATTGGCATGGCATCATTTGAGGCTCTTTATGGACGTCGTTGTCGTACACCTTTGTTTTGGGACGAGGTTGGCGAGCGTCAGGTTGAGGGTCCTCAGATGATTCAGCAGATGACTAATGCAGTGGAGTTGATTCGACGCAGGATTAAGGCGGCCCAGGATCAACAAGCTAGCTACGCGAACACTCACCGGAGACCGTTACACTTCGAGGTGGGGGAGCATGTGTTCTTGCGTGTGTCACCTTTTCGGAAGGTCATGAGATTTGGTCGCAAGGGTAAGCTGACACCTATATTTATTGGTCCTTTCGAGATTCTCGAGAAGGTTGGGGATGTGGCTTATCATTTGGCCTTGCCACCCGATCTTTCAGAGATTCACGATGTGTTCCACGTGTCCTTGTTGAGGTAGTACGTTGCGGACGAGTCGCATATTTTGCATCCGACCGAGGTAAAGGTAGATCAGGATCTATCATATGTGGAGAAACCCCTGCGGAGTCTAGACAGGAAGGACAAGGTACTTCGTAACAAGCATATACCGTTGGTGATGGTACAGTGGCAGCGCAGAGGTACAGAGGAAGCTACTTGGGAGTTGGAGAGTCGGATGTTAGCCGAGCACCCCGAGTTATTTTGAGATTTTTTACTTCTTTGTACCGAGTTTGTACTTGTTCAGTTGTAATAAAGGATATTCGTGTTGAATCCTGTACTTTTCCTCGGACTTTAATTTCGAGGACGAAATTTCTTAAGTGGGGGAGAATGTAGTAACCCGTATCCAAAATTAATGATTAATAGGTAATTAATCAAGTGATCATGTTTAAATTTAATAAAACATGATTAAAGAAATTCCAAATGGATTAACGGAGTCTGAAAATAGATCCAGGACACTCAAAAATGGTGGGCATGGCTCGGGAGGTTCGGACGCTCCGAACTGGCGTTCGGAGGACCCGAACATGATCGGAGTCAGGATCGGATGCCCGAGGAGTTCGTATGATCCGAAGAGGGGTTCGGAGGATCCGAAGAGGATCGGAGGCTCCGTCGGTGGAATCGGAGGACCCGAACAGGGTTAGGGCTTACGTCATCAATTACGTCGGCAAGGTTACGTCATGACTGACATCACTGATGGGACTTCGGAGGACCTGAAGATAGGATCGGACGATCCGATCTTGTTCGGATGATTTGAAGTCATGATCGGAGGATCCGAACCAGTTCGAAGGGCCCGAAGCCTAGTTCGGACGGCACGAACTTCGTCTATAAATAGAGGATCCAAGGTTCATTTGTGACTCGCTCATTTCCTCTCTTCTCTCTCAATTCCTAGGCCTTCTAACTCAGATCTAGGGAGATTTAGGCATCCTATGGGAAATTCGGAAGTGGCTTAGTGATCTAGGCGTCGTCGCGGAGCTGTGGCCTAGTTTTGAGGCTATCGACAGCAAAGGGCTAACGATGGACGCAGGTATAGCTTTGACATCCTAAAAATATTTAGGAGTATGCATTAGCTTAGTTAAGGCTTTTAGAGCTTTATTGTTGATGCATGAATATTTGCATTGTAGTAGCAGTAGACTGGACTATAGGCTTGGAGTATAGGCCAGTGGAGCTAGGTTTTGACCAGCAATGTTAGAGGTACGTAAGTACTGACCAAGATAGCCGGCATGATATATTTGCATGTATGATGCATGAGTATGTGCTATATGTCTTATCATGTTTTAGCATGTTTTATCGTCTTAGCACATACATGATTTTACGTGTGACTGCATCGGGAGAGATGTGAGTCATTGACAGTCTCCATAGGGAACAGTGATATCATATTGAACTCGAGTCAGGTATGACAGTTTCCATATGGGACTTGTATCCTATTTTGGATTCGGGTCAGGATGGGGTTGGCTTAGCCCTGATATGGAATATTCGAGTACCCCGCGGAGTCGCTCTCTAGCCGGTACTGTATATTCCCGGCGCCATGAGCAAGTGTTTTCATTTGAGTTTTAAATCATATTGTTTGCGCATATTTGTATTTATATCATTGCTTCGTATTGAGCGTTCAAGCTCACGCCCCTGTGTTTGGGTATTGTGGGTTACCTTGTGGTGGGGCAGGTTTGAGGTTGGACGGTCCAGGCGGCTCTCAGCAGGATTGAGCTTGGAAGAGTGCAAGGTTGTAAAGGGTAGGGATTTTTTTTACCCTGAACCTTCGATTTGGTTGTATAATAATATTTATGCACGATTGTTATCGTCGGTTGTATTCTGCCGATGGGATTTGTTGTATTTTAATTATCCGCTCTTTACGCTTTAAGTTTTAATTGCATGCGCTTTTATCGTAACTCTGATTAGTAGTGGATCCGGGTTGGGTCACTACAGGGTCACTACAGTGACACCCTATCAATTAAGTACCCAAACTGGAGCTTCTTAATTTTCATCAAAAACGTCGGCAGTCCCTTGAACCACTGGAATAGTGAGAGCTGATCTCGTATTTGGAGTGAATGAAAGAGCCGATTTTTCAAAATTAATAACCTGGCCAGAAGCTTTTTCATAAGCTCTCAGGCAGTCAACTACACACGAACAATCCTCTTTATTCGCCTTAAAGAATACCAGGCTATCATCAGCAAAAAAGAGATGAGTCATAATCGAACTTTATGAAGCAATCCAAACACCCTGTAGTCGTCCACTCTCCGCCATCATAGAGAACATCGCTGACAATCCTTGCGCACAAATGGTTAACAGATATGGAGAAAGGGGGTCTCCTTGACGGATACCCCTACTCGGTGTCAAATCACCCACCACGTGTGAATTTAGAGAGAAAGTGTATCAAACACTCTTAACACAGCTCATAACTTTACCAATCCAATCTTCACTGAACCCCATCTTAGTCATTACTGCCTCCAGAAAATTCCATTCCACTCTGTCATTCGTCTTACTCATGTCTAGTTTCAGAGCCACATACCCATGTTTTCCGTTCTGTCTGCTCCGCATCCAATGCATTTTCTCAAACCCAAGTATAATATTATCAGTAATCAATCTTCCCGGAACAAAAGCACTCTGAGTCTCATCAATAACAATTTCCATAAACGGCCTTAATAGATTTGTTAAAGCCCTAGCCACAATCTTATAACAAACATTGCACAGGCTAATAGGGCGGAATTCCTTCATTAGCAATGGATTAAAAACTTTAGGAATCAGAGTAATAATGGTACTGTTCCATTCTTCCATAGATGCTCATTCAATAAGAACTGCTAAAACTTCCCTCATCACATCCTCTCCAATTAACTGCCAGTACTTTTGATAGAACAAAGTCGACATACCATCTGGACCGGGTGATTTATTCGGGCTCAAATCAAACACCGCATTCTTAATTTCCAAGCTCGTGACGGGAACACTCAATTTAGCATTCATAGAACTAGTAATTGTAGTCCTTACAGAATCTATCACATGGCTCATCAAATCCATCGTCGGTAAAGAAGACTGAAACATAGAATCAAAATAATCCAATATGATAGATGTCGTACCTCCCTGATCATGCACAAGATCACTGTCACGCCCCAAAACCGGGCCTAGTTGACATCGGTGTTGTTTAACAATGTAACATTGAAACAACAAGCTTCATAGTACAAATCTTGCCAAAAACCAGTCTATTTCATAAATCATAATTGTTTTTACAGAGAAAACACAAGTGCGGAAGTGATAACGTGGTAAGAAATAAAACTGAAATAAATTCTTGAATCTTCGTGTATCAAGTTAATCACCAATCCCAAAATAGTTGTTGTTCATGATCCCCTTCTAGCTGATCTTCTTCATTATCTGAGGATGGAAGTAAGGGGTGAGTGTTTTGAGAAACACTCAGCAAGTGGGGGCTTATCGACATGATAAACACCAAAATATACATATGTACATATCATAATCTCGAAACGAAATAAGCATGCTGAATCTGACACAAATACAAACCAAACTTTGCACTGATAATTATCTCATTTTCCATGGTTTACTGATCAGTCCCCTATGTTACTCCTATAAGGGGCAAGGCCAAAGGAACGGTTATTATAACTCACCGCATCAGGGCCATATCAAATCAAATCATCGGAAATTCCTTAACCATTTCTAAATCGATTCTTAACAGTGCATCTCAAATACTTTCAAATAACTCAAACATGCTTCAAATAACAAAACGAATAGACAACAAATGGTATATCAAAGTGAAAAGAATATACTTATCATGCCGATCGAATTTTCAAAAGCATATGTAATTTATTTTATAAAGTTTAACTCACTCAAGAATGAATATAAGTGTAGAGAATTATATCACGCAAAAGAAAAAGCCCACTTACTTGTTTTTCTTGAATCAAATGTGCATGTAACTTTCTGGAATGATCGAACGTAAAGACTTTAAAATTCTCGATCTTGTGTAGAATTCGATGCTCAAAAGTTGTAATATCTACTCGACCTTGGCCAACGGATCTTCGATCGATTCTTGGACATAGTGATGCGATCATGGATGGCTCGCATGCTGATCAAGTGACTAAGGATCCGTTGGAGATACCACGAGGACCGGTTACGAGAGGCCGAGCTCAGAAGTTTAAGGAAGCACTTCAATCTTTGTTGTTGAAGACACAAGAGGGCGTTGGATTTCTTGATATTCAATTTGGAGGAAGTTATAATCTTATTGAGGTCAAAAGAGGTCAAGAAAGTGAAGAAATTGAAGACCCTGCTCGAAGCCAAGGCGCGCCCGCGCCCCAGACTCGCGCGCCCGTGCCATTATTTTGAGAAGAAGAAGCGCGCCCGCGCCATGCCCTTTTACATGCACCGAAGGTGTTTGTGTGTGTGTTCGAGATTTTTAATATTTTGGATTTACTTTGTTTATTTTAGGTCTTTTATTCCTACTAGGAAACTTTAGGAGATATCTTTGATATCTTTTTGATTTATTTTGCGTTATCTTTCAATATTTTGGGTTGTAATATAAATAATACAACATTCATTATTTTAATGATAACTAAGATTTTCAGATTATTGATTATTCAATACAAAAATTCTCTTTAGAATTTTATCAAAGCTTTTGCTTTACCCAAAATCAAACTTATCAAAGTTTCATAGCTTTGTGGCGTTTGTCAATCGATTTTCAATTGGGTTGTCAAAGACAGGTTCCTTTTAAGGTCTAATTGAATCTTTGATTGTTTTCTATCATGAATTCTCTGTTGCTAGTTACAGGTTCAACTAGAGGTGGAGATTCCAAAATCTGTTACTTGTTTCAAAGTCGGGACAACATTATTGAATTCTTTTGTTATCGAATTGAGGTGCGATTCGTTGAAATCGTGTTGCCTTTCATACATAAGATTCATATCATTTGGTATCAAAGCCAAGGTTTTGAATCAAGTAAGTACCTATCTTCATCTATCTCTGTTCTTCGTGTTCTTCGTGTTCTTCGTTCTTCATCTAAGTATATTCTTTATAAAATTTTTGTGTCGTTTCTTTCAAACTTGTTATCCAAGTCTCGTGTCTTGTGCTACAAGTTATAAATTTCAAAAAAAAAAAAAATCGGTCAAAAAAAAAAGTGAAGAAAAGTAACTTGTGGCCAATTTCTTTGTCTTTGTTCATCCTTGAAGCGAGTCAGAGTCAAGTTGTCCATAAAATTTCCTACTTGTGTTTGTGCAATCTTCGAGAGTCGATCTTCAAGCGTCTAAAAGTTGTGAACTTGAGAGTTTGATTCACTTTTACACAAAGCAAAATCCTACATAAATTGAGTGGAAAGAAAAAGAGTGTTGGAGTGATTCGTTTGGAGTGATCTGTGAGAACTTGTGTGAGAAATTTACTACTAACCTTTTTCTTGCATGTACCATGAATCCTAATAAAGATGCTAGTGAAAGTGTGAACCAAGGAATTTCCAAGGTTCAAATGGAGGCATTGATGGGGAAATTTACTAGGGTGATGAGGTCGGAGTTGGAACCTCTTCATGAGCGGATGAGTATATTGGAGGAGAGTAGTGGTAGTGGAAAAAATATTAAAGATAGGAGGGGGAATAATTTTGAAGGAGATGAGGAGAGTTTTGATGAGAATTGGGATGGAGAGAGAAGAGTACATGGGGGTAGATATAGGCGAGAAGCAGTACGAGGAAAACATACGGAGTGCAGTAAGGAGGATGGAAATATTAGTAGTATTAAGATGAAAATTCCAGCGTTTCATGGGAAGTCTGACCCGGAGGCGTATTTGGAATGGGAGAAGCGTGTGGAGTTTGTGTTTGATTGCCATCACTATTCTGACTTTGAGAAAGTGAGGTTGGCAGTGGCTGAGTTTGTAGACTATGCATTAATCTGGTGGGATCAATTAGTGACCACTAGAAGGAGGTGTGGAGAGCCGCCTATTGAGACGTGGGAGGAGATGAAGCGTGTCATGAAGAAGCATTTTGTGCCTAACTATTATTATCGTGACATGTACAGGCGATTACAAACTCTGAAGCAAGGACCAAGAAGCGTGGAGGATTACTACAAGGAGTGGAAACCACGATGATCCGGGCCAACATTGAGGAGGATAATGAAGCTACAATGGCCAGATTCTTGTGCGGTTTGAATAGAGAAATCCAAGATCAAGTGGAGCTTCGCCACTGTTTTGATTTGGATGAGATGGTGCAGATGGCCATGAAGGTGGAGCAGCAGCTCAAGAGGAGAGGAGCTGGTCGACTTCCTACCGGTGGAGGATCGTCGACTCCTTGGCGTCCAAACGTTACAAAACGGGAGGACAACAAGTCGGTATCCAAGCCAAAATTTGACACCAAATTGGAGGCACCAAAACAAGTGCGTAAAGGTACACCTGAAACTACTAATACTCGTTCTAGGGATATTAAATGTTTTAGATGTCAAGGACTTGGTCATATTGCCAGCCAGTGTCCTAATAAAAAAATTATGATTATTAATGCTGGTGGTGAGATTGAGTCGGAGAGTGAGGATGAGAAATATGATAGTATGCCTGCGTTGGAGGATCCTGATGAAGAGGGATATGATGCGGTGGTTGGAGAATTGCTAGTGACCAGGAGAGTGTTGAATGTACAACAAAAGGAGGAGGAAGAAACTCAAAGGGAGAATTTATTCCATACTAGATGCTTTGTGAATAACAAATTATGTAGTGTTATTATTGATAGTGGGAGTTGCACTAATGTAGCGAGTTATGAGCTGGTGGAAAAGTTGAGTTTGCCTGTTATAAAACATCCTCAACCTTATAAATTGCAATGGTTTAATGATATTTCGGAGGTGAAAGTGCATAAGCAGGTGGTAGTACCGTTTTCCATTGGTAAGTATGTAGATGAAGTGTTGTGTGATGTGGTGCCTATGCAAGCTTGTCATATTTTGTTGGGTAGGCCATGACAATTTGATAGGAAGGTGATACATGACAGTTTTAAAAATCGTTATTCTTTTACCTTGAAAAAGGAGCCTATTGTATTGTTACCAATGACTCCAAAGCAAGTGTTGGAGGACCATTTGAAAAATAAAAAGAAAGAAGAGGCCAAAAAAAAGAGTGAACAAAAAAGTGAGATGACCTTAGAAAAAAATATTGAGAGAAAAAAAGATGAAAAAAAAATTGAGAGGAAAGAGGCCGATAAAAAAATATTTATGGCCCAAAAGAGTGAGTTGCGAGAGATTTTTCATGTGCATACTCCACTTGTGTTGATTTTCTATAAGGAGTTTCTCCTTAACACAAGTGATATAGCCGGAAATCTTCCGAGCACTGTTGTTTCTCTTTTGCAGGATTTGAAGATTTATTTTCGGAGGATTTGCCTCAAGGCTTACCACCTTTGAGGGGGATTGAACATCAAATTGATTTTGTGCCCGGAAGTGCGTTGCCAAACCGTCCAGCGTATAGGAGCAACCCGGAGGAAACAAAAGAAATGCAAAGACAGGTAAGTGAACTTTTAGATAAAGGTTTTGTGCGTGAGTCCATGTCACCGTGTGCTGTGCCTGTTTTGTTAGTTCCTAAGAAAGACGGTTCATGGAGAATGTGTGTGGATTGTAGGGCCATTAATAACATTACCATCAAGTATAGGCATCCTATTCCTAGACTAAATGATATGTTGGATGAGTTGCATGGTTTTAGCGTCTTTAGTAAAATTGATTTAAAAAGTGGTTACCATCAAATTAGGATGAGAGAAGGTGATGAGTGGAAAACTGCTTTTAAAACCAAATACGGCTTGTATGAGTGGTTGGTTATGCCCTTTGGACTAACTAATGCACCTAGCACTTTTATGAGATTGATGAATCATGTGTTGCGTGCTTATATTGGAAAATTTGTTGTGGTATATTTTGATGATATCTTGGTATATAGCAAAAATTTGGATGAGCATGTCGAACATTTGAGAATTGTGCTAATCATACTAAAAGCTGAACAATTGTATGCTAAATTGAAGAAGTGTGTGTTTTGTATAAAAGAACTTGTGTTTCTTGGTTTTGTTGTGAGTTCCCAAGGTGTCAGAGTTGATGAGGAGAAGGTAAGTGCAATTCGAGATTGGCCAACGCCTACTTCTATTGGTCAAGTTCAAAGTTTTCATGGTCTTGCAAGTTTCTATAGGATATTTGTGAAAGATTTCAGTACTTTGGCGGCACCTATGACTGCAGTGATCAAGAAGAACGTTCCATTCCATTGGGGCGAGGAGCAAGAGAAGTCTTTTAATATTGTCAAGCATAAATTAATTAATGCTCCTGTACTTGTATTACCTAATTTTACTAACACTTTTGAAATTGAATGTGATGCTTCAGGTGTAGGAATTGGAGGTGTCTTGATGCAAGGTGGGCGACCGATTGCTTACTTCAGTGAGAAGCTTAGTGGGGCGTCCTTGAATTATCCTACCTACGACAAGGAGTTTTATGCGTTGGTAAGGGTACTTGAGATATGGCAACACTATTTGAGGCCAAAGGAATTTGTGATTCATACGGATCATGAATCATTGAAGCATCTCAAAGGACAACAAAAGCTAAACAAGAGGCATGCTAAGTGGGTTGCGTTTGTGGAAACTTTTCCCTACGTTATCAAATACAAGCAAGGGAAGAAAAATGTGGTAGCGGATGCTCTATCACGAAGGTATGTACTTTTATCTACTCTAGATTCTAAATTCTTAGGATTTGAGTATGTGAAAGAGTTATATACTAGTGATCTTGATTTTGGTGAGATATACGCGTCATGTTTGCATGGTCCAAAAGATAAATTCTTCATGCATGATGGGTATTTGTTTAAGGAAGATAAGTTATGTATTCCTAAGTCATCTATTCGTGAATTACTTGTGAGGAAATCACATGGGGGTGGCTTAATGGGACATTTTGGAGTGGCTAAAACTTATGAAACTTTGCATGAACATTTTTATTGGCCACATATGAAGCATGATGTTGAGAAAATTTGTGAAAGATGTGTGACTTGTAAGAAAGCAAAGTCTAGGCAACATCCACATGGTTTGTATACTCCGCTTCCTGTTCCTAGTGAACCGTGGGTAGATATCTCTATGGATTTTGTTTTAGGACTACCGAGGTCTAAGAAGGGGAGGGATTCAATTTTTGTTGTGGTTGATAGATTTTCTAAGATGGCTCATTTTATTGCTTGTCATAAATCTGATGATGCTTCTCATGTTGCTGAATTGTTCTTTAATGAAATTGTTAGATTGCATGGCATGCCTAGGAGTATTGTGTCTGATAGAGATACTCGTTTCTTGAGCTACTTTTGGAAAACATTATGGTGAAAACTTGGTACTAAACTACTGTTTTCGACTACATGTCATCCTCAAACGGATGGTCAAACTGAAGTTGTTAATAGAACGTTAGGAACTTTGTTGCGTGCTATAATTAAAAAGAATTTGAAGAGTTGGGAAGAATGTTTGCCCTTTGTTGAGTTTGCATATAATCGTAGTGTGCATTCTACTACAAATTTTTCACCATTTGAAATTGTGTATGGTTTTAATCCTTTAACCTCGTTGGATTTGATGTATTTGCCTATGAGTGAAAGGGTTAACATGGATGGTAAGAAAAAAGCGGAATTTGTGATAAATTTGCATGAAAAAGTAAAGGTGAACATTGAGAAAAAGAATTTACAGTATACAAAGCAAGCAAATAAGGGAAAGAAGAGAGTTGTGTTTGAACCAGGAGATTGGGTGTGGTTGCATTTGAGAAAAGAGCGGTTTCCTGAAAAACGACGCTCAAAGCTTCTACCTAGAGGCGATGGACCGTTTCAAGTATTGGAGCGCATCAACGACAACGCTTACAAATTAGATTTGCCAGGTGAGTATAATGTCAGTGCTACTTTTAATGTTTTTGATTTATCTCCGTTTGATGTAGGTGATGATCAAGATTTGAGGACAAATCCTTTTCAAGAAGGGAAGGATGATGCGATCATGGATGGCTCGCATGCTGATCAAGTGACTAAGGATCCGTTGGAGATACCACGAGGACCGGTTATGAGAGGCCGAACTCAGAAGTTTAAGGAAGCACTTCAATCTTTGTTGTTGAAGACACAAGAGGGCGTTGGATTTCTTGATATTCAATTTGGAGGAAGTTATAATCTTATTGAGGTCAAAAGAGGTCAAGAAAGTGAAGAAATTGAAGACCCTGCTCGAAGCCAAGGCGCGCCCGCGCCATTATTTTGCGAAGAAGAAGCGCGTCCGCGCCTCATGATCGCGCGCCCGCGCTTACGGATGCAAAATTGACGATGTTTTGCGAGCTCTCGGCGCGCCCGCGCTGCCTTATCGCGCGCCCGCGCCATTGTCTGCGCAACTTCGGCGCGCCCGCGCCTCTCTTTAGCGCGCCCTCGCCATGCCCTTTTACATGCATCGAAGGTGTTTGTGTGTGTGTTCGGGATTTTTAATATTTTGGATTTACTTTGTTTATTTTATGTCTTTTATTCCTACTAGTAAAATTTAGGAGATATCTTTGATATCTTTTTGATTTATTTTGCGTTATCTTTCAATATTTTTGGTTGTAATATAAATACTACAACATTCATTATTTTAATGATAACTAAGATTTTCAGATTATTGATTATTCAATACAAAAATTCTCTTTAGAATTTTATCAAACCTTTTGCTTTACCCAAAATCAAACTTATCAAAGTTTCATAGCTTTGTGGCGTTTGTCAATCGATTTTTAATTGGGTTGTCAAAGACAGGTTCCTTTGAAGATCTAATTGAATCTTTGATTGTTTTCTATCGTGAATTCTCTGTTGCTAGTTACAGGTTCAACTAGAGGTGGAGATTCCAAAATCTGTTACTTGTTTCAAAGTCGGGACAACATTATTGAATTCTTTTGTTATCGAATTGAGGTGCGATTCGTTGAAATCGTGTTGCCTTTCATACATAAGATTCATATCACATAGATTCATCTACTGATGTGCTTCAAAATTGTAACGCCCCTTTTTTTTTTTTTATCTTAAATGAGTTTATTTGAGTTAATCGGAGATTACAGAGTTTACGAGCCCACTTGATTTTGATCAGGGTCCTTTTTGAAAATTTTGGAAATTTCAGGGACTAAAACGCAAATATTGATTTTTATATATTATCTACAACTTGATTGGATTGAGAATAGTCTTCTCCTTCTTCCTTCTTGCACGCCATCTCCATTGAAGCCGACCCAATGAGTTTCCAAGCTTTGTGATTTCATTCCGAGCTCGATCCGGCCGTTGGAATTTATTTCTGAAGGCAGATTATCGATCACTGCAGCGAGAACTCCGTTATACCGTAAGTTTCTCTACGATCAGATACATTCTAGTTTTTGGATGTCGTTAGAATCGTTCGAGATTCGAGTATGTTTTTCTTGAAAGAGTTCTGATCGTTTATTATTTGTCAGTTTTGAAATAGAGCGACGTTCGGATTTGTTATGATTTTTGGAAGCCATTTTCGAAAGTTTGAGTTTTGAGATTTGTTGGGATTGCCTTGTTGTTGTTGTATTAGCATTGTTATGAGATTATATTGGTATTGAACTGCTGTCTGCGTTTCCGGTTTGTTCAGTTTTTAGCCGTTATGCCGTCGGTTTGAGTTTTGGGATTTCGAACCGTTTTTGAGTTGTTGAACTTGGCTTGTAAGTCGATCATGGTAATTGATCTTTGATTGTATCTGAACAGATTCGTTTGGAGTTTGTCAAGTCCGTGTTAGCAGCATTGTTCGTCAAGAGTTGGACGAAGAACGGTAAAGAGATTACCTTGAACCGTTGCCTTTGTTGTTGGATTGTTTAGTTGTTGATTAAACCTTTTGTTGTAGCTTATCCAGAGTTGGAACTACTGCATTGAAAGGTAAAAGCAGACATCGATAGCAGGATAGCATACTCGGGACAGTTGGTTCTCGAGTTTCCCTTAAAATCACATACTTGCATCTACACTCGTTCTAGCATGAGGAACTTGTGTTTTGTTGTTTTGATTGAGCTTTTGTTATATGGCTATGTTTTATATTTTTGTTATGCATTCATCTTGAGCCAATCTTGTTTTCAGTGGGCAGAACTAAAAGAGTGGGTGCCCAGTGAGCCAACTTGTGGCTATGGGCTTTGATGACTCTTTGTATAAACAATCTTTTGTTTAATATAATTTACATTTTTTTAATGGCAATGACTTTATCTTTCTTCATAATGTTATATTATGATATACTATTGTTGTTTTGATAAAGACCTTGAATATACTATAGTGTATGTAAGATGTGGTAGAACATGGGGATGTCTGTCATGAAATACATCTTATAGTCACTGTATATTCTAAACTGTTCCTAGTCGATTGAGCCGTCCGAGAATAAGGATAAGGATCGCTCGAGTTTGAGACTAGCATTTGCGATGCGGAGTACCACGTTTCATTGGTAGGGAACATGGAGATGTTCGAAGCATGCAAATGGATATTCATAGGATGAATAATCGAACTACCCTATCCGGACTTTCCAAGTGGTTATCACTTATCGAGTGGATAAAGTCCGCGGTTTTGGTTGTACACCATTAGTCCTTACTACTTGAAACATCATGGAGACTCTATATGCTAGTACTGTGCTTTGACTCGTTTACCGACTCTATGGGGGTCATCAGGTGTCGGGATTGGGTACAGTTACAACACATATAGGAGTCGATGCATTGTTGTCAAGGATTCACCACATACTTGCGAGTGTGGATATCCTATGCGATCTGAGGAGATATTAGTGTGACGAATCTCTGGCCAGAGTACTTGATGTGATTTAAGAAATGGTTTCTTAGTAGCACATGCGATGTCACTAATTTGATCTTCAAGATGTATTGCATAGTTATCGAATCTTGAGCGACTCTCGATATACCAATGGTTGTTGATTCGATCGGGATATATGGATGAAGGGACCGTACTGTACGCTAACCAAAATCTACTGGTTCTTGTAGGCACTATCAGTGATACCTAGGGAATCATGGGGCGATGTTGCTAGGCGCTTTACCATGATTCGTTGGGCAAGTCGGAAAGTGTTGTTCCGAGTCACAAGGAGTTGTGAGCCCACGGCTAGCTGTATCCCTGAACCATTGAGGGTCACACAGTGTAATGGAGTTTTAATCCCCGTTGAGATAGTTAAATTTAAAGAGTTAAATTTAATGAATAAAGAAGTTGGACTTCTTAAATAAGAGTAAGGGAGTAGGATTTCCTAAAATGACATAGGGATGGACATTTTTGGAAACCACTGAATTCGGATTCAGGAAAATTTATCTTGACTTTAAAATGTGCAGAAATGGTTTCTGTGCACATTGGTAAAATCGGTTTATCAATCGGAGTCACGATGAATTTTATATTAATTTCTGAACGTGCGGGCTTTGCTTGTCGGGCCTCAACTTATGACTAATGGGCCCTAAGCTGTTAGTGGCCTGCATTATAAATAAGTTATTGCAGTACAGAAATTACATACAACTGGTCATAATTTGAGAGACAGAAAATCGAAAACCCTAGCTCTCTCTCAAAAGAAATTCGGCCGCCCCCCTCCCTTCTCTGCGTGAGAAATTCCGGTCTGTGATTTTGAATTGCAGTCTGGAATAGCGAATCAAATTCGTTTATTCTTTTCGTAGAAAACTTCTGATAGATTTTCTAGTGCAATCTATCAGAGGGATTAAACCTCTATTCGTGGACCTGATTGAAGAAGTTCATCAGTTCCTGGGAGAGACAACAAGAGCAGAGAAATCTGTTGGAGTCCAATAATCTCGATTCGAGATTGAAGGTAAAATTTAATAATTGTTATTTAAATTTTACACACACTTATAATTTAATCGTTGAACGGTTGATACCCACACTATGGAATTGTTCCATAATAAAATTTTAAACTTCCGCTGCACCGGGTATCAATCGTGATTGATCTGAACGCCAGTTTTCCAACAGTGGTATCAGAGCCAGGTTGCTCAGATCAAACGATTAAATTAATCGATTGTACAAAAATTTTTGGGTCTTGGTTTTTTAAAACAAAATAAATATTTTAAATAAAAAAATTTTTTTTTTTCGGGCAAAACCCGGGCAGCGATTGGATCGCTGCCCGGTGGGGCAGCGACGGTCGCTGCCCAGGGCGGCGCACGGCGCCGCCCACGGCGGCGCACGTCGCCGCCAGGGCAGCGATTGTCGCTGCCCTAAAGGGGCAGCCGGGCTGCCCCGGCCCGCGCCCACGGGTGCGGGCCGGCCCGGGAGTGTCCCGGGCGGCCCGCGGGAAAAATTAATTTTTTTTTATTTAAATTAATTTTAATGTGTTAAAAATTTTATTTTTGGTCCGGTCAAAAATTGTTTTTGATTGGTTCACGAGGCATCGGATCGAATTGTTCGAGTCCGAAAATTTTAAAATTGATTTTTGGATAAATTTGAATTTTTGGAAAATTTTAATATTTTATCCTTAAATTGAATTTTGAAATCAATTATTTTTGGTACAATTGATGATAAGATTTGATCTTATGTATATATTAAGTAAAATATGATTTTATCTATAAAATTAGATTCTGTAGATAAAATATGATTTTATTTAATAAAAGGTAAAATATGATTTTATATGTAAAATATGATTTTATATATAAAATATGATTTTATCCTGTTTAAATTTAAATTTCCATATGCATGATATCCAATGAATTAATTTTGAATTAAATGTTATTGGATAAGGATGATCGATTGCCATGACCAATTTTGTAGGTGTATGTTAGGAATTTACATTTGTTTTATTGTTGTTGGTTTTATTAATGGGCCTGGTTTATGGCCCAATATGAATGTCATATGTAATAAAAGTGGGCTTGGTTTATGGCCCGTTCCCACCCCTAAAATGTATCCCCTACTTGTCATTGCTATTTATTGTAAATACATTAGATTTAGTGGGAGATCAAGATTTGAAGATGGTGGGCCCAACAGACAATAAAGACGAAGAAATGTAAATTGGAAGCTAATGTAATAGGATTGCATTGCATACTGCATATTACCTAGGATTGGACTAAGACTCGTGATTGGCAACCACGAGTCAATTAGAAATGGAATCGATCATCCTATATATAATATATGATATTATGATTGTATGCATGTTTTAGACATAATTGCGTGAATCCGGCAAGCATGCAATAATTTGAAATTGATGAGACAAATTTTTATAATTAAAATCCCTCATTTTAAATATGATTTAAAATTGATATCAAGATAAATAAAGGAAATTTAAATTTGTTTAAATGTTCCTACCTTCCATCAACGGTCAATGTATGTGATGCTACCCGCGGATACGGTCCGGCTCATATTATTGGGGGGGCCCGTCCGTCGGAAAGCTGTACATTGGATCGACACATGTTGTAAGTTGGGTGGAACTCCCATGGGATCGGCTCATATTATTGGGGGATCCACATGGCGACCGTCCATCACAACTTAATATTGATGGGTCATCTTGACATGTCACTATAAACGGCGTCATATTATTGGGCCCTTATTGGACATGAGGTAAAAACATGGGGGTTGCTTTGGAAGCAATTGGGCTCTACCTTTTGAGAATTATGGTTGGCTGATATTATTCGGGACCATAAGTTTGTCAATTGGACTCCATGTTCTCACTAAGGAAAAAGTTTCCCGTTTTCACTAGAGGGTAGTGAAATCGTTAAAATAGTGGGAGTGAGATTCATAAAATTAAATTCGCCTATTTTATGTCTTAGTAAATTGCTTAAACAATCATTGATATATGTCTGTTTTTCTTTTCAGTATTTCATACAATGAATTCGCGTAATCCATTATTCTCGATCCTCGAACAAAACAAGTTGACTGGCGCAAACTATACGGAATGGTTCCGGAAGTTGAAAATTGTCTTGACTTCGGAGAAGATGCTCTACGTGTTAGAGAAATCACCTCCGAAGGAAGCACCAGCTGACGTAAGTCCGGAGGAATTGGCCAAACTTGATGCATGGTGGGACCATGACATCAAGACCAAATGCTATATGCAAGCCTCGATGTCTGATGAACTCCAGAGGTGATTTGAGGACACCGTGAATGCTGCTGACATTCACGCTCAACTCAAGGAACTTTTTGGGGCTCAATCGAGGGCTGAAAGGTTCGCTACTGTTAAGGAGCTAATGACGTGTCGCATGCGTGAAGGGACTTCGGTCCGTGATCATGGGGTACGAGTGATTTGGCTCATACAGAAGTTAGCAACTCTTGATTTGGTGTTGGAGCATGAACTCAACGTGGATTTACTGCTTCTGTCTCTTCCTTCTTCGTTTGACGGATTTGTGGTAAATTTTAATATGAACAAGATAGAGGCCACCCTTGAAGAGATGGTCAATATGCTTGTGACATATGAATCCACACTAAAGAAGGATAAACCAGCTTTCTTGGTGGGCTCCTCATCTTCTGCTAAGAAGGGGCCAAGTACGAAGGGTAAGAAACGTTCTGCCCCACCCAAGAAAGTCGAACCCGAGAAGAAGCACAAGACAAAGGCTTCAAACAATGGAAAATCCAAGGATGTTTGCCATTACTGCAAGAAGCCCGGTCATTGGAAGCGCAACTGCAAGGAATATCTAGAGCAGTTGGGAACTGCAAAGGGTATGTTCTATATTGAAATAAACATTTCACTTAATACTACTTCTTGGGTATTGGATACCGGATGTGGATCTCACATTTGCAATGATTTGCAGGTGATGACAAGAAGTCGCAGGCTTAGAATGGGTGTGACCCAGCTGAGGCTCGGGAATGGTTCCAGAGTTGAAGCTACAGCCATTGGAGATGTTTGTTTAATTTTGCAGAACGGTTTTAAGTTATTTTTAAGAGATGTTTTATTTGTTCCGGATTTAATTAAAAACATTATTTCTGTTTCTATGCTAGATAGAGATGGTTATTCTTGCAATTTTGTGAATGGGATTTGCAATATTTACAAGAATGAATGTTTGATTGGAAATGGACAACTTGAAAACGATCTATACAACTTAAAACTAAAAGACGTTCCAATAAATTATATTGATAAACCGGCGACAACAAACAAAAGGAAAATCGATAGGCAAAACCCGGCAAACCTTTGGCACGCTAGACTAGGTCATATTTCCTCAAGGAGGATGAACAAGCTAGTGGGAGAGGGCATGTTTGATATGTCTGATATTAACTCTCTACCTACTTGTGAATCCTGCCTAAAAGGGAAAATGACTAAATCTCCTTTTAAGGGGAAACCTGAGCGTAGTCAAAATCTGTTGGATTTGATCCATACAGATGTTTGTGGTCCATTTAGAGTTGGGACTCAACATGGCCACACCTACTTCATTACCTTTACTGATGATTATTCAAGGTATGGGTATTTATATTTGATGAAATATAAGTCTGAAGCATTTGAAAAGTTCAAAGAATTCAAGGCTGAAGTAGAAAACAAGCTAGGTAAAAGTATTAAAGCACTTCGATCGGATCGAGGTGGAGAATACTTGAGTACCGAGTTTTTGGACTATCTGAAAGAGAATGGGATTCTCTCTCAGTGGACTCCTCCTATGACACCACAGCTGAATGGTGTATCGGAGCGTCGTAATCGAACTTTGTTGGACATGGTTCGATCCATGATGAGCTTCACTGAGCTTCCACCTTCGTTTTGGGGCTATGCGCTTGAAACGGCGGTATTGTTGTTGAACAACGTCCACACTAAAGCAGTGGACAAAACACCATACGAGTTATGGAATGGCAAAGCTCCTAAGTATTCGTACTTGAGGATTTGGGGATGTCCTGCTTACGTGAAGCGGACAGTGGGAGATAAGTTGGATAGTCGATCCAGCTTATGTTATTTTGTAGGGTATCCGAAGAATTCAATCGGATATTATTTCTATTATCCTGCTGAAACAAAGGTGTTTGTTTCTAGGAATGCCACCTTCTTGGAGAAGGAGTTCTTATTGGATAAGAAAGGCGAGATGATGGAACTCGAAGAAGTTCGAGAAGAACCCGAAATACAAAATAACGATCCTACGCCTCAGGAACCATTACCGGACACGCCTGAACCTAGAAGATCCGAGAGGACTTCTAGACCTCCTGTTCGATATGGTCTTCTTCTTGAAGGGGATCAAGATGAACCCGACATTGGATGTGATCCAAGAAACTTCAAGGAAGCAATTTCTGATGCGGATTCAAATTTATGGCTTGAAGCTATGCAGTCTGAATTGGATTCAATGCATACAAACCAAGTTTGGTCTTTAGTAGATCCTCCTGATGGAATTGTTCCAATAGGGTGTAAATGGATCTACAAGAGAAAGCTTGGGCCTGATGGTAAGGTATTGACCTACAAGGCGCGATTGGTGGCGAAAGGTTACACTCAAAGACAAGGAGTTGACTATGATGAAACTTTTTCACCAGTTGCAATGTTCAAGTCCATAAGAATCCTTATTGCCATAGCTGCATGGTATGACTATGAGATATGGCAAATGGATGTGAAGACTGCTTTTCTTAATGGAGACATTAAGGAAGAAATCTATATGAAGCAGCCAGAGGGGTTCACATCCATGGGAAGCGAGCATAAGGTATGCAAGCTTCAGAGATCAATTTATGGTCTAAAACAAGCATCAAGAAGTTGGAACCAGAAATTTGATGAAACAATAAAAGATTTTGGTTTCATCAAGAACCCGGAGGAACCGTGCGTGTACAAGAAAGTAGTTAAGGATGCTGTGACATTCTTAGTACTTTATGTTGATGACATCCTACTCATTGGGAATGATGTAGGGATGTTGCAGTCAACAAAGATATGGTTATCAGGTAGATTCTCGATGAAGGATTTGGGTGAGGCATCCTACATTCTTGGGATACAGATCTATAGAGATAGATCTAAGAGAATGATAGGACTCACCCAATCAACCTACATCGACACCATATTGAAACGGTTTTCAATGGATGGGTCCAAGAGAGGACATCTACCCATGTGTCATGGAGTTTCTTTATCCAAGTCTATGTGTCCCAAGACTGATGCAGAGATAGAGAATATGACACATGTACCATATGCGTCAGCTATAGGTAGTATCATGTATGGGATGATATCTACCAGACCGGATGTAGCATTTGCTCTGAGTGTCACGAGCAGATATCAGGCTAATCCTGGTCAAATGCATTGGAAAGCCGTGAAGGACATTCTTAAGTACTTACGAAGGACTAAGAATATGTTCATGGTATATGGAGGACGAGATCTGAAATTGGAAGGCTATACCGACTCTAGCTTCCAAAGTGACGTGGATGACTCGAAGTCAACCTCTGGATTTGTGTTCATGCTCAATGGCGGTGCTGTCTCTTGGAAGAGTTCCAAGCAGGACACCACAGCGGATTCCACCACTGAGGCTGAATACATTGCAGCATCAGCTGCTGCTAAAGAGGCCGTTTGGATGAGGAAGTTCGTCCAAGAGTTGGGCGTCATTCCTGAATTTGTTGGTCCAGTCCCGGTGTACTGTGACAACACGGGTGCCGTTGCTCAAGCAAAGGAACCAAGGTCTCATCAAAGATCCAAACACGTACTGAGGAAATACCACATCATCCGGGAGATTGTGGAAAGAGGAGACATCACTGTCGAACGAGTGGCCTCTGCAGACAATATCGCTGATCCGCTTACTAAGCCCTTGCCAGGACCATTGTTTGACAAACATCGCGAAGCAATGGGTCTACGTAGTATGACTAGTTGGCTATAGGGCAAGTGGGAGATTGAAAGAGTGGGTGCCCAGTGAGCCAACTTGTGGCTATGGGCTTTGATGACTCTTTGTATAAATAATCTTTTGTTTAATATAATTTATATTTTTTTAATGGCAATGACTTTATCTTTCTTCATAATGTTATATTATGATATACTATTGTTGTTTTGATAAAGACCTTGAATATACTATAGTGTATGTAAGATGTGGTAGAACATGGGGATGTCTGTCATGAAATACATCTTATAGTCACTGTATATTCTAAACTGTTCCTAGTCGATTGAGCCGTCCGAGAATAAGGATAAGGATCGCTCGAGTTTGAGACTAGCATTTGCGATGCGGAGTACCACGTTTCATTGGTAGGGAACATGGAGATGTTCGAAGCATGCAAATGGATATTCATAGGATGAATAATCGAACTACCCTATCCGGACTTTCCAAGTGGTTATCACTTATCGAGTGGATAAAGTCCGCGGTTTTGGTTGTACACCATTAGTCCTTACTACTTGAAACATCATGGAGACTCTATATGCTAGTACTGTGCTTTGACTCGTTTACCGACTCTATGGGGGTCATCAGGTGTCGGGATTGGGTACAGTTACAACACATATAGGAGTCGATGCATTGTTGTCAAGGATTCACCACATACTTGCGAGTGTGGATATCCTATGCGATCTGAGAAGATATTAGTGTGACGAATCTCTGGCCAGAGTACTTGATGTGATTTAAGAAATGGTTTCTTAGTAGCACATGCGATGTCACTAATTTGATCTTCAAGATGTATTGCATAGTTATCGAATCTTGAGCGACTCTCGATATACCAATGGTTGTTGATTCGATCGGGATATATGGATGAAGGGACCGTACTGTACGCTAACCAAAATCTACTGGTTCTTGTAGGCACTATCAGTGATACCTAGGGAATCATGGGGCGATGTTGCTAGGCGCTTTACCATGATTCGTTGGGCAAGTCGGAAAGTGTTGTTCCGAGTCACAAGGAGTTGTGAGCCCACGGCTAGCTGTATCCCTGAACCATTGAGGGTCACACAGTGTAATGGAGTTTTAATCCCCGTTGAGATAGTTAAATTTAAAGAGTTAAATTTAATGAATAAAGAAGTTGGACTTCTTAAATAAGAGTAAGGGAGTAGGATTTCCTAAAATGACATAGGGATGGACATTTTTGGAAACCACTGAATTCGGATTCAGGAAAATTTATCTTGACTTTAAAATGTGCAGAAATGGTTTCTGTGCACATTGGTAAAATCGGTTTATCAATCGGAGTCACGATGAATTTTATATTAATTTCTGAACGTGCGGGCTTTGCTTGTCGGGCCTCAACTTATGACTAATGGGCCCTAAGCTGTTAGTGGCCTGCATTATAAATAAGTTATTGCAGTACAAAAATTACATACAACTGGTCATAATTTGAGAGACAGAAAATCGAAAACCCTAGCTCTCTCTCAAAAGAAATTCGGCCGCCCCCCTCCCTTCTCTGCGTGAGAAATTCCGGTCTGTGATTTTGAATTGCAGTCTGGAATAGCGAATCAAATTCGTTTATTCTTTTCGTAGAAAACTTCTGATAGATTTTCTAGTGCAATCTATCAGAGGGATTAAACCTCTATTCGTGGACCTGATTGAAGAAGTTCATCAGTTCCTGGGAGAGACAACAAGAGCAGAGAAATCTGTTGGAGTCCAATAATCTCGATTCGAGATTGAAGGTAAAATTTAATAATTGTTATTTAAATTTTACACACACTTATAATTTAATCGTTGAACGGTTGATACCCACACTATGGAATTGTTCCATAATAAAATTTTAAACTTCCGCTGCACCGGGTATCAATCGTGATTGATCTGAACGCCAGTTTTCCAACAAGAACCGCCCTTTTTGTTTAGACGTTTGGGAACTATGATTGAGTGGCCTAGGTCGTAGTCGTTTCACCTAGTGCTAGCATACTCATTATAGTTTCTCAAAGTCTAGAGGAGTGGGATACGTGGCACCACCTCGATTGGGTGAGTCGGTGTGTCGTTACGTAATCTCACCCTCGGAATCCCAAAAGCACAGCAGCAATCCCTCGTTATCAGATTTGATATCCCGGTTTAAAGACATGCATTTCATTACATCGTTATTGATTTCGTTGTTGTCTTGAAAGCATGTTTATTGTTGTATTACTTGATATGTTGTTTTTACTGGGATTATCATTCTCACCGATTTATCCGGCTATTGCTTTGTTTTGTATGTGTACTTGGCAACAGGTGGGGCAGGACCAAGTCAGCGAAGGCCTGGTTAGCAACAAGAGGGAGAGCTAGTAGTGAGACTCGGTTTAGAAGTCGTGTCAGCATGTCTACCTAGTTGTTTTGGAACATGTTTAGATCTTGAACTTCGTTGTTTATGTTGTATAGATTATGCGAGTCTTTTGTTGCATGTTATAGACTGGTGCGTAGTTGATCAACACTAGCATTTCATGTAATAACTGGAGAAGTTATGTTTTTAATGCATGAATTTGAGTTTGATGTTTGGAATAATTTTAGTTTGAGTTGCCAAGCTTTTTCTGCTCTGTTTTGTTTCTGCTGCAGAGGGCGCGCTCGAGCGGCAGTTTTTGCCCGCCCGAGCGCAACCCCTTTTTTTATTTTCCAGCAGCGCTGGAGTTTAGGGCGCGCTCGAGCGGCAGTTTTTGCCCGCCCGAGCGCACCCCCCTTTAAAAAAAAAAATTTTCTTTCTTACTTTGGTCTTGGATCTTGTATGCTTAATTTTTGTTTAAGCCGAGATTAGTTGTTTAGAATCGAGGTCTCACATTAAGTGGTATCAGAGAGTTAAGATTCTTGGTTGAACTAGAGTGAGCGGGTAGATCGAGTCTGCGTGTATGGCTCCTCGCATGTGTTTGAATTATTTTAACTGTGTACTTAATTCCATGCGAGCATGCTTTATTATTGAGAATTATTGAATTACATGGTTATGTGATTTAATTTATAAAGCATGATCTACTTGAGATAAAATTGTTTCTGTTATCGACTGGTATCCGGTATTTCAAGCGGTTGTAAGGACACTGATTGTAGCGATTGAGATATCTCGTGTCCTAACCTTTGATTATCAGATGGGTCCTCGTCGAGTGATAAACAGAAACACACCACCAGTTATTCCTACAACTGAGCAAGCTAGCACTGAAGTTGATCAGTTGGATGCTTCAGCGACTCCTATGGAAACCTTGCTGAAGAGGTTTCAGTCGTTCAATCCGCCGTTGTTGATGGGTTCAGAAAATCCAGTTGACTGTGAGAGTTGGTTGGATGATATGGATCAGTTGTTTGATTCCATTGACTATACAGATGACCGCCGAATCAGGTTAGTAATTCATCAGCTGCGTGGTGGTGCTAAGAGCTGGTGGATCATGACAAAGAAAGCATTTGAGAGTAGAGGTACAGAGGTTACTTGGACTCTTTTTAAATCTGAGTTTTATAAGCGGTTTTTCCCTATCTCGTATCGTAAGGATAAGGGAGCAGAGTTTGCAAATCTGAAGCAAGAGAATCTGAACATTGAAGAGTACGTGGCTAAGTTTGATAGTCTGTTGCGTTTTGCGCCGCTAATTGCCGGGGATGAAGAAGCTAAGGCAGATCAGTTCATCAATGGGTTGAAACCCGACATCTTCACGTTGGTTAACACCAACAGGCCTAACAACTTTGCGGATGCCATGAATCACGCAAAGGGAGCAGAAGCAGGCTTGTGGAGGCAAAGAGGTAATCAGGTGGCACCTCAGCAACAGAGGCAGTATCAGAACCCACCGTCTCAGTATCAGAATCAACCATCTCAGCATCAGAGCCAGCAGCAGAGGTATGAAGGTGGTAGCAGTGGGGGAAACAGAAAGGATCAGTACAAGGCAAGGGGTAAACAGTTCAAAAGGCAGGGGAACAGTTCGTCTAGTTCCAGTGGTTCCCGACAGTTTGGTTCAGGACAGAGCTCTGGATCATCATCCTTGTACTGCAGCAAGTGTGGAGGAAGACACTCACCGGATCAGTGTGTGGGAGTCTTCGGTAATTGTAACACCTGTCAGCAACCGGGACACTTCTCTAAGGTGTGTCCTCAGCGTAACAGAGATAGAGCTCAGAGTGGGAGTTCATCTAGACCTGCAGTTCAACCTGAGAGGCAGTCGTCTGCAGTGCACTCTTTCCAGCCTCAGCAGCAGAACAGACAGGGAGGTAATTCTAGTGCGAACCAGCCTCTGAGACAGCAAGCACGTGTCTTTGCTCTGACAGAGGATCAGGCTCAGGCGGCACCTTGATGATGTTATAGCAGGTAACTGTTCGATTTTTGGTCATTTTGCTCATGTTTTGATAGATATAGGTGCTTCCCATTCCTTTATCTCTGAGAAATTTGTGTTATTGCATGCTTTGCCAACTGAGTTGTTGCCTACTGTAGTAGCTGTTACTTCACCTTTGGGTGGAGGAATTGTTTCTGTCAGATTAATCAGGAACTGTGAACTGTGTTTTGAAGGAAATTTGTTAGAATTCGACTGTATCATACTTGGCCTGTCAGATTTTGATTGTATTGTCGGTATAGATGCTTTAACCAAGTACAGGGCAACAGTCGATTGTTTTCAGAAAGTTGTCAGGTTCAGACCTGAAACGATAGACAAGTGGAAATTCTTTGGTAAGGGTTCTCGATCTAGAATTCCTTTGATTTCAGTGTTATCTATGACTCGTTTGCTACAGAGAGGTGCGGAAGGATTTTTGGTGTATGCAGTTGATGTACTGAAATCTAGCCCAACTTTGGTAGATTTACCGGTGGTTAAAGAATTTGCTGATGTGTTCCCGAAAGAGGTTCCTGGTTTGCCACCTATTCGAGAAATCGAATTCAGCATTGACTTAGTGCCAGGTACTCAACCTATCTCCAAAGCTCCGTATCGTATGGCACTTATTGAATTGAGAGAGTTGAAGGAGCAGCTTGAGGATTTGATTGCCAAGGGATACATCAGACCTAGTGTATCGCCTTGGGGTGCTCCTGTGCTTTTTGTTTGAAAGAAGGATGGTTCTATGCGGCTCTGTATCGACTACCGCCAATTGAATCAGGCTACAGTTAAGAACAGGTATCCTTTACCCCGAATAGATGACCTTTTTGATCAGCTGCAGGGTTCTTCTGTCTACTCTAAGATTGATCTGAGGTCAGGTTATCACCAGTTGAGAGTGCGAGAGGAAGACGTTCCTAAGATCGCATTCAGAACGAGGTATGGTCACTTTGAGTTTATAGTCATGCCATTCGGTTTGACTAATGCTCCAGCGGTTTTTATGGGATTGATGAACCGTATCTTTCAGCGCTATCTAGATGAGTTCGTCATTATCTTCATCGATGATATTCTTACCTATTCAAAGAACCGTATTGACCATGCAGAGCACTTGAGGACCGTATTGCAGATTTTGCGAGTTGAGCAGTGTTGAAATGCGAATTCTGGTTAGATCGAGTTGTATTTCTCGATCATATTATTTCTGAAGATGGGATTTCTGTCGATCCCAGCAAGATTGAAGCGGTTATGAATTGGCCTAGACCTACTTCAGTGCCGGAGATCCGAAGCTTCATGGGTTTAGCTGGTTATTACCGTCGTTTCATCGAGGGTTTCTCGTCTATTGCCAAGCCAATTACCCAGCTGACTCAAAAAAATGCCCCTTTTGTTTGGACTTCAGATTGTGAGGCGAGCTTCGTTGATCTAAAGAGGAGACTGACCAGTGCTCCAATTCTTTCTATTCCGAAGAGTACTGGGGGTTTCACAGTCTATTGTGATGCTTCTAACCGAGACTTGGGTTGTGTTCTTATGCAGCATAAGCACGTTATAGCGTATGCGTCGAGGCAGCTGAAACCGCACGAGACTCGTTATCCGGTTCATGATCTTGAACTAGCTGCGATCGTCTTTGCTCTGAAGATCTGGCGTCACTATCTTTATGGTGAGTCTTTCGAGATCTTTTCTGACCATAAGAGCCTTAAGTACTTGTTTTCACAGGAAGAGCTGAATATGAGACAGAGAAGATGGTTAGATCTGTTGAAAGATTTTGAATGCGAAATCAAGTATTATCCCGGAAAGTCAAATGCAGTTGCAGATGCCTTGAGCCGAAAGCTATGTTCTTTATCTATTTCTACTATTGGTGTTTCTCAGTTGATCGATGATTGTTGCACTTCTGGCTTAGAGTTTGAAACAGATAGGGAGACTATCAGGGTGTTTGCTATTCAAGCCGAGCCGGAGTTGTTTGTTGCAATCAGAGAAGCACAGAAGTCTGAGCCGAGTATTCAAGTTTCAGTGGAGAAAGTCAGATCTGGGCATCAGTCTGAATTCCAGGTTAAAGATGAAGTCTTGTTTGTGAATAACCGTCTTGTTGTGCCTGATGTTGCGGATTTGAGACAGCGTATTCTCTGAGAGGCTCATTGCAGTCGGTTCAGTATTCATCCTGGAGGTCGTAAGATGTACAACGACTTGAAGAACCAGTTCTGGTGGAAGAGAATGAAGAGCGATATTGCGAGGTTTGTATCTCGGTGTTTGAACTGTCAGCAAGTAAAAGCAGAACGGAAGCAACCAGGAGGTCTATTGCACAGTCTATCTGTTCCTGAATGTAAGTGGGATCACATTTCCATGGATTTCATCACGAAGCTACCATGATCCGTTCGAGGATGCGATGTTATTTGGGTAGTGATCGACCGATTGACGAAGTCTGCATGTTTTATTCCATACAGGATGAAGTATCATCATGATCAGATGACTGAGTTGTATGTTAGCAATGTTGTGAGATTGCATGGTGTGCCGAAGTCGATCATTTCAGACAGAGATCCTAGATTCACTTCTCACTTTTGGCACAGTCTTCAAGGGGCACTTGGTACTCGATTGCATCTGAGTACAGCTTATCATCCTCAGACCGATGGACAGTCAGAGCGGACTATCCAGATGTTAGAGGATATGCTGCGAGCGGTAGTGCTAGACTTTGGCACTAGTTGGCAGGATTCTTTGCCTCTTGTCGAGTTTTCTTACAACAACAGCTTCCAAGCGAGTATCGGTATGGCGCCTTTTGAGGCTTTGTACGGCAAGAAGTGCCGATCTCCACTGTTTTGGGATGACTTGTCCGAGTCACCAGATTTGGGACCGGATATGCTTCGAGATATGGCAGAACAGGTTAAGGTCATTCAGTCTAGAATGAAGTCAGCTCAAGATAGACAGGAAAAGTATGCGAATTTCAGACGTAGACCTCTGAGTTTCGAGCAGGGAGATCGTGTTTTCCTTAAGATTTCTCTTTTCAGAGGCACTGTCAGATTCGGTAAGAGAGGGAAGTTATCTCCGAGATTCATCGGGCCATACGAGATTCTCGAGAAGATAGGCGATCTTGCCTATAGACTTGCACTTCCTCCGTCTTTATCTGGTATTCACGACGTTTTTCACGTCTCTATGCTGCGAAAGTATCATCCAGATCCTTCTCATGTTCTTCAGCCTAACGAAGCTGAGTTAGATGAGACTCTGAGCTACTTTGAGCGACCGATTCAGATCCTTGATCGGAAGGAGAAACAACTCAGAACCAAGTCGATTCCGTTGGTGAAAGTGCAGTGGAGCCGTCATGGCATCGAGGAAGCGACTTGGGAGACAGAATCTGACATGAGGCAGCAATTTCCGGAGTTATTCGGATGACGTGAGTTCTTCTTACTGTCTTTAGTTCTTTATTCTATCTTATGAGTTGTGGTTCTTGTTGATTTCGAGGACGAAATCTCTTCTTAGTGGGGGAGAATTGTAACGCCCCATTTTTATCTTAAATGAGTTTATTTGAGTTAATCGGATATTACAGAGTTCACGAGCCGACTTAATTTTGATCAGGGTCCTTTTTGCAAATTTTGGAAATTTCAGGGACTAAAATGCAAATATTGATTTTTATATATTATCTACAACTTGATTGGATTGAGAATAGTCTTCTCCTTCTTCCTTCTTGCACGCCATCTCCATTGAAGCCGACCCAATGAGTTTCCAAGCTTTGTGATTTCATTCCGAGCTCGATCCGGCCGTTGGAATTTATTTCTGAAGGCAGATTATCGATCACTGCAGCGAGAGCTCCGTTATATCGTAAGTTTCTCTACGATCAGATACATTCTAGTTTTTGGATGTCGTTAGAATCGTTCGAGATTCGAGTATGTTGTTATTGACAAAGTTCTGATCGTTTATTATCTGTCAGTTTTGAAATAGAGCGACGTTCGGATTTGTTATCATTTTTGGAAGCCATTTTCAAAAGTTTGAGTTTTGAGATTTGTTGGGATTGCCTTGTTGTTGTTGTATTAGCATTGTTATAAGATTATATCGGTATTGAACTGCTGTCTGCATTTCCGGTTTGTTCAGTTTTTAGCCGTTATGTCGTCGGTTTGAGTTTTGGGATTTCGAACCGTTTTTTAGTTGTTGAACTTGGCTTGTAAATCGATCATGGTAATTGATCTTTGATTGTATCTGAACAGATTCGTTTGGAGTTTGTCAAGTCCGTGTTAGCAGCATTGTTCGTCAAGAGTTGGACGAAGAACGGTAAAGAGATTACCTTGAACCGTTGCCTTTGTTGTTGGATTGTTTAGTTGTTGGTTAAACCTTTTGTTGTAGCTTATCCAGAGTTTGAACTACTGCATTGAAAGGTAAAAGCAGACATCGATAGCGGGATAGCATACTCGGGACAGTTGGTTCTCGAGTTTCCCTTAAAATCACATACTTGCATCTACACTCGTTCTAGCATGAGGAACTTGTGTTTTGTTGTTTTGATTGAGCTTTTGTTATATGGCTATGTTATATGTTTCTGTTATGCATTCATCTTGAGTCAATCTTGTTTTCAGCGGGTAGAACCGCCCTTTTTGTTTAGACGTTTGGGAACTATGATTGAGTGGCCTAGGTCGTAGTCGTTTCACCTAGTGCTAGCATACTCATTATAGTTGCTCAAAGTCTAGAGGAGTGGGATACGTGGCACCACCTCGATTGGGTGAGTCTGTGTGTCGTTACGTAATCTCACCCTCGGGATCCCAAAAGCACAACAGCAATCCCTTGTTATCAGATTTGATATCCCGGTTTAAAGACATGCATTTCATTACATCGTTATTGATTTCGTTGTTGTCTTGAAAGCATGTTTATTGTTGTATTACTTGATATGTTGTTTTTACTGGGATTATCATTCTCACCGGTTTATCCGGCTGTTGCTTTGTTTGTATGTGTACTTGGCAACAGGTGGGGCAGGACCAAGTCAGCGAAGGCCTGGTTAGCAACAAGAGGGAGAGCTAGTAGTGAGACTCGGTTTAGAAGTCGTGTCAGCATGTCTACCTAGTTGTTTTGGAACATGTTTAGATCTCGAACTTCGTTGTTTATGTTGTATCGATTATGCGAGTCTTTTGTTGCATGTTATAGACTGGTGCGTAGTTGATCAACACTAGCATTTCATATAATAACTGGAGAAGTTATGTTTTTAATGCATGAATTTGAGTTTGATGTTTGGAATAATTTTAGTTTGAGTTGCCAAGCTTTTTCTGCTCTGTTATGTTTCTGCTGCAGAGGGCACGCTCGAGCGGCAGTTTTTGCCCGCCCGAGCGCACCCCCCTTTTTTATTTTCCAGCAGTGCTGGAGTTTAGGGCGCGCTCGAGCGGCAGTTTTTGCCCGCCCGAGCGCACCCCCCTTTAAAAAAAAAATTTTCTTTCTTACTTTGGTCTTGGATCTTGTATGCTTAATTGTTGTTTAAGCCGAGATTAGTTGTTTAGAATCGAGGTCTCACAAAAATTGATCAGAAAATGGCAAGAAATCTGATGGGATTCTTGCTCGAGAATAGGATAGCAAAAAATGATTTTTTGGATTTGCATATGCTTGAAAATCAGTCATCTTGCAGAAGCATTTGCGACACGTTTAACCGTTGGATCGTGATGCAATTTGGACAGCACGTTTATATAGGGGTGAAACAAGTTTTGAATGGTTGAGATTGAATTTGGTTGTGATATATATTGGTTTCTGGACAAAAACCAGAATCTACTATCCTCTCGCATAAATCTGTGCAGTATTATTGAGAAGGAGTTTTACACAAATCTAACCGTTGAATTGGGTTGAAAATTTAAAAACATATGAAAAACATAAAAATGTATATTTTTAACGGTGGAGATTGGATTCAGAATTCGTTTGGTATGGAGAAAAAAATATGAACCATGGACTTAAAATGCTTTCTTGGATGTGATTTCCTTCACAATTGAGAGGGATACTTATAGGCTTCAAGATGAGATGAAAGGTCTCACTTCAATGGCCATAATCAGCATTTTATGGCCATAAAACCCATTAACATGGTTGTTACATGTGACCCTTTGCATATCCAAATTATTGTGCATTTGATTCTTGATTCAATCGGCCATGTAAAGTTGTTGAATATTGGGGTCTTCACATCCCACCCACCTTATTGGAAGTTTCGTCCTCGAAACTTGGGTTGACTTGCACTTCAAAAAGGAAGAGATATAGTTTGGGCATCTCTCCTCAAGTTCCCATGTGGCCTCTCTTTTCGTCTAGTTAAACCATTGTATTTTTATGTACGGAATGGTTCTTCATCTCATAACTTGATCCTTGGTATCCAATATTCGGATTGGAATTCCTTCATACTTCAAATCTTTGTTCGAGTTTCCTTTAATCACGAGTGGTCCAATTTCAAGAATTTGACTCTGATATGCTTGTCAGGATTCCTCGTAATCGCACGATCTTGTTCATTCATAGGGTAGCCGATTTGTCTAGAATAAATTCATGTGAACGATGCACGAAGTTTTGTGAGTCCATCAATGATCAACCATGACTTAGTCTTTACTTTGGCAAAAGTACCATAAGGTTCATGGAAATATGTTCTCATTTCCATCTCACGAGTTCTAGTTGTTGAAGAAGTTCTCCGAGGCTTTGAATTCTAATTTAGTTTGTCCACACATTTGGCATCTAGCAACAATATTAGTGAAGTATTTCTTCATTCTACTCCCATTACGTCGAAATCTAAGGCTCGTGATAGTAGTATAATCTCGACGGTCTAAATGTATCCCAGTATACCCATTGAATTGTGGTTGATATAAAATGCTAAGATTCACCATAGAAACCATCTCTTGTTGGAAACACTTCAAAATTTGTAATATATCAAATCTTGATTTGAAGTTGATGCGAGGTTGGCACTTAACATCTGTTGGATCATAATATCGATCAAGCTCTTTGTTTAATTGAACTTATATTCGTCCTTATAGGTACTCATTCTATTGAAAAACTATGGTCTTAACTTAAACTAAATAAGACCATGATTTACCTATTTTGTAAATTCTGAATTGGCATTTTCATATACTACTATAACTCTAATATGTATCCTAGTTTCCTAACCTCCACTTAAAATATTAATGGATTCTAGTCTAAACTTTTGAAACTTATTATTCAGAAGTGATACTGATGGAAGGGAATTGAATAGATTTTCCATCACGAAACAATAAGAATATTGACTAGATTTATGATATTTGAAACAACTTAACGATAGACAATAAATGAAAATTAATTTAACTAATTAGTATAATCAATATGATTATGACAACTAAGTAAATTGATTTGGATAGTAGAAGTGTGTTATGGATTTTATCATGTAGACGAGGAAGTGAATATGAAAATCTCGGATATGTGAATTATCAGAAAAATTAATCATATCGGTTAAAAAAATGAATCAGCTACGTCAAATGGTGTGACCAAGTAACGTAATCAATTCTGAGGAGATAAATCTAGTTGAATAATGATGTACAAAACTTTGTAACTCAAATAAATTGCCAAAATAACCCAATTGAACAAATAAAATTAATATGATGAATATATTTATAAATAAAAAAAATATTGGGTTATCCAAACTATGAGTAAAAATATATATTAAAAAATATATGAGGCTGACAATCATATAAAATTTATCATATGACTGGATAACATGATTGGGTAAAATAGAAACAATAAAAAGGAACATATTCTAAAAGAAATGCAAGTAAGAAAGTAGCAAAATTTTGATATGAAAATAAGAGGTAAAACTGAAATAGTTTATGTAGACTGTGGTATGTCCGTGAATAGAATAACTGAAACAAAAAAAACAAGAATAATATTGTCAAACTGACTTATTGGATCAAGACGAATGATGGCTTGGTAAAATAGAAGTGTTACTCAAAATGTATAATCGGAGACGAAAGAAAACAAAAAGAAAAATGTATACAAAATATGTTATAGACAGATACAATCTCTAAACCTTTGGGCAAGATGAAAAGAGAAATCAATTTAATAGGTTAGTTGAGAGGAAAAAAATAACTTCAGAAAGATGAATATATATATATATATATATATATATATATATATATATTAGAGACTAATAAATATTTTGTATCCGGATCTTATTTAAACCCAAAAATTATTTTGATACAATTAATCTCCATAAAAAGTTTCCTTATTGGCATAAATCTACTAGTTGAACCCAATATATTTAATCATACTTGGCTTTATCAAGTTCCCAAAAACCATCCTCTCGGCATGTTTATTTTAGCCGGACTTTTCTTAATATGAGGATTACGTATCCAAAATCTTATGAATCACTAATAGTTGAATTCTTCTCTAAATATATCCTGAACCATATTTTTCAATAGTCCAAACCTAAATTCCTTTAACTGAGTTTATTTTAACCAAAATCATCCTTAATTGGTTTACCCACACAAGATATTGTGTGGCAGATCTATAAATTAAAATTCCTACTTTTGGTGATAAGCTTAGTCTATTGCATTTCAGGAATGTCTACTTCTATTGACTCTTATTCATGTGCGTTCTTTGAGCTAAATGGTGTTGGGTTGTAGCTAACTTGATTTGAGTACTTGCATGTCCCATTACACATTCAAGGACAAAATAGAAGTTCATTCTAGTATTCGATTAGTCTCAACAAATCTATTCCATCAGTCAGTTATTTTGTCTTATCATATTCTTTCTCTCCCAACTGGTCTATTTTCCCAGCTGGTCTATCTGAACTAGGGCTACTTCTAGACAACTGATTTTTTTTTTCAGCAATAATTTCCTCCCATCCGGATTATGGAACCTGGCGGCTTTGATACCATTTAAATGTCACGCCCCGAAATCGGGCCTAGTTGACATCGGCGTTGTTTAACAATTTAACATTGAAACAACAACCTCGTAGTACAAATCTTGCCAAAAATAAGTCTATGTCATAAATCATAACTGTTTTTACAGAGAAAACACAAGTGCGGAACCGATAACATAGTAAGAAATAAAACTAAAATAAATTCTTGAATCTTCGTGTATCAAGTTAATCACCAATCCCAAAATAGTTGTTGTTCATGATCCCCTTCTAGCTTGTAATGCCCCAAAAAATACCCAATTAAATAATTTATGAGAATTGGAATTAAATTCTATGTTTCATAAATTAGATAACTGAAATTGAATTTTATAAATGATCGGGGACTAAATTGCAATTTGGGAGAGTTTCAAGGACTAAAATGCAAATTGGCTAGACAATACACTTAATGAGAAATAAGTGTTGTCTCCAAATCATTCCCATCTTCACAACTTCACCGAGAGAGAGAAAGCTATAGCCAAGGCTTTTCAAGAATTTCAAGCCTCGATCCAAGAAAATCAACCGGTAGAATTTTGATTTGAGCACGGTTTTGCGATCCTCGCAACAAGAGCTACGTTTCTACGTAAGTATGATTAAATTCTATCAAGTTCTAATTTTGAGATGTTGTTGGATTTGAATTTTAGTTGGATAAATATGTTCTTGAGATAATAGAGATGATATATCTAAGATGGTTTGAGAAAATACCATCGTTTGAACATGTTTTTGATTTTTGAAGAATTTTCAGAATTTCTAGAATTTTTGGTTAATGATTTTCGAAAATTAGAGATGATTTTGATGATGATATTGTTATGGAATTGTAGTGATATTGATGTTGAGAATTTTATAAATACCCGATTTTTAGACGTTATGTCGTCGGGTTGAATCTTGAACAAATTGTTAAATGATTATTTAGCAAGAATGACAAGAAATTGATATGAGTTTCATATTGATGTAGCTTTCAAGACTTGAGCATTTGTACTTGGAATTGAGGTATGGATAGACAATGAAGAGCTTGGGATTGAATCCTCGAGAAGATTTGAGATTCTCGAGCCCAATAAATCACACACTTATTTGCTATATTATTTGAATTATATGAATTGATTGAATAGCATGAAATTATGAATTTGATTTTGTTCAATGATTATCGATATATGATGCATGCTAATGATTTGATATATGAGATGAGATACTCAGATTGAGCAGAGATTTTGATACATTGAATTGCATCATCTCATTCATATTGAGCCAGACTTTGTTCACATTTGATGGCAAACTTGTCTAGATTGTAGCGGACGTTTGGGTCTATATTTGAGTGGCATGGAATGTAGAGCAACTTCCATGACCAGAATACTCTATATAAGAGTGCCGAATTCCGGGGTTGAGAAGCTCAATGCCCACCCCAATTGGGAGAGTAGGTGGTGACGTTGTGTTTTCTTTTCCCTTGGGATCCCTAAGACCGAGATTCAGACTGAATCAGAGAATTGATAACCCCAGATTCTTGATCATGCATTTCACCCATGCATTATCCATTTGAGATTACTTATGGATTTATATTGATATCATTGAAATGTTTAAATGCTCATTTGTTTCTGTCATTCATATTGGGTTTTTATACTCACCGGTTTTCCGGTTGTTGTTTTGTCTTGTGTGTGTGCATTGCAACAGGAGGTTAGGGTTCAAGCTTTATAGGACCTTAAACATTTGAAATGAGAGTAGAAGTAGAGCTCGGGTCTAGCAATCGAATGATTTTAAATAAATGTTGAAAACTTGTTGAATATTTGGAAGTTTCAAACTTGTTGCATTTGATACTCATTTGAATGATTTTCGGACATCTCTTTATTGTATATTGTAATCAAGACTTTGAGAGGTCACCATTCTAGGTCTTTGGAGCAAGAAAAGAAGAGAAAATTAGAGATTTTCGAAGCCCCAGCGCGCCCGCACATCTGGTGCGCAATTTTGCGCAACGGAGGCGCGGCCGCGCGCCCGCTCCTCCTAGTCCAAAAAAAAAAAAAAATCTTGTCGCGACGTGTTTTTGCGTCGCCGAATGTAAGGTATGCGTCGCAAAATGTCTTATTGATTTTTTTAAAATAATTTCACCCGAGGTCTCCACATAGCTGATCTTTTTCATTATCTGAGGATGGAAGTAAGGGGTGAGTGTTTTAGGAAACACTCAGAAAGTGGGGACCGATTGGACATGATAAACACCAAAATATACATAGTGCATATCATAATCTCGAAACAAAATAAGCATGCTGAATCTGACACAAATACGAACCAAAATTTTCACTGATAATTATCTCATTTTCCATGGTTTACTGATCACTCCCCTACATGTTACTCTTCTAAGGAGCGAGGCCAAAGGAATGGTTATTATAACCTACCGCATCAGGGCCATATCAAATCAAATCATCGAAAATTCCTTAATCATTTCTAAATTGATTCTTAATAGTGCATCTCAAATACTTTCAAATAACTCTAACATGCTTCAAATAACATAACGAATAGCCAACAAATGGTATATCAAAGTGAAACGAATATACTTATCATGCCGATCAAATTTTCAAAAGCATATGTAATTTATTTTATAAAGTTTAACTCACTCAAGAATGAATATAAGTGTAGAGACTTATATCACGCAAAAGAAAAAGCCCACTTACTTGTTTTTCTTGAATCAAATGTGCATGTAACTTTCTGGAATGATCGAACTTAAAGACTTTAAAATTCTCGATCTTGTGCAGAATTCGATGCTCAAAAGTTGTAATATCTACTCGGCCTTGGCCAACGGATCTTTGATCGATTCTTAGACATAGATTCATGTAATGATGTTCTTCGAAATTGATCAGAAAATTACAAGAAATTTTATGGGCTTCTTGCTCGATAATAGGATAGCAAAAAATGATTTTTCGGATTTGTATGTGCTTGAAAATCAGTCACCTTGCAGAAGAATTTGCGACGCGTTGAACCGTTGGCTCATGATGAAATTTGAAAGAACATTTATATAGGGGAGAAACAAGTTTTGAACGGTGGAGATTGAATTTGGTTTTGATATAGATCGGTTTCTAGACAAAAACCAGAATATGCTTTCCTCTTGCATAAATTTGTGCAGTATTCTTGAAAAGGCGTTTTACACAAATCTAACCATTAGATTGGGTTGAAAATTTGACAACATATGAAAAGCATAAAAATGTATATTTTGAACGGTAGAGATTGGATTCAAAATTCGTTTGGTGTGATGAAAAAAATCTGAACAATGGACTTAAAATGCTTTCTTGGATGTGATTTCCTTCACAATTGAGAGGGCTACTTATAGGATTCAAGGTGAGCTGAAAGGCCTCACTTAAATGGTCATAATCAGCATTTTTATGACCATAAAACCCATTAAAATGGTTGTTACATGTGACCCTTTTCATATCCAAATTATTGTGCATTTGATTCTTGATTTAATCGATCATTTAAGGCTGTTGAAGATTGGGGTCTTCACAATTACCATGAGTAGAAATCAGCCCACTGATTTGATTCTGAGTTTTCCTCATTGTAGCTCTCTTATGGAAAAATTTTGTATTCTTATCCCCCATCGCAAGCCAATCAGCTCGACTCCCCTGCCTCCAATAAATCTCCTCTTGGCTGCTGAGTCTCTCAACTTCCCCTTCTAACTCCATAATTTCGTCAAACTCCACTGACCAAGAATCATGAGTTCTAAACCTTTCTAGTTGATCACGTTTCTCCTTAATTTGACGGGGAATTGAGCCAAATCGTCCTCTAGCCCAGTACCGAAGTGCCTCAGAACATCTTTTAATTTTTGCAGCCAATCCCAACTGAGAGGTTCTAGAACCGGCCCAAAGCAGCTCGAATCACATCCTCACATTCTGGATCATGAACCCATAATGCCTCAAATCGAAACTCTGTGCTCGATGACCAACTACAAAATTTTCAGCAGAAGAAGATCCCAGAGACAAATATATTGGACGATGATCCGAATGAAAGAAGTCCAACGACATACATTTGGCAGTAGGAAATAATAACCTCCACTGAAAAGAGTTAACATATCTGTCAAGCCTCTAAAAAATTAGCTCTTCTTTACACCTTCTGTTCACCCAAGTGAAAATATCCGCGTTACAATTTAAGTTTTGAAGGTTACACTCATCTTATACATTCTGGAAAGCCTCCATTTGCCCAAGAGAACTTCTGTTCCCACCCAGCTTCTCACTATCGTAAAAGATCTCATTAAAATCCCCTCCCATCAGTCATGGTATCTCAAAAAACTCTACCAGCCTAGCAAGTTTCTGAATAAGTGACCAAGACTGATGCCTGTGATTTGTACACGTATTACCATAGAACCCCGTGAACCTCCTTATCTTACCCTCCTGTTGAACTAAGCAATCAATATGACCTTGCGAGTAAGATTTAATCGCAACATCCATCGGCTCTTTCCAACAAAGGCACAACCCCCCGCTGCTGCCCCTACTATTCACTGAAAAACACCCCTTAAAACCAAGTAGATTCGACCACTGAGAATTATTAATATCTCTCTTGCGTGTCTCAGACAAAATAAAGAGAGAGGGACTTTTTCGACAATAAGCGCTTTAATTCTTGGAAAGCTCGTTGGTTCCCAAGCCCCTGGACGTTCCAAACAACACAACTTATATTGATCAGCGGGGTTGCTGAGCAACCACTGTCGTTAGAGTGTTATTCAATCCATCTAGATCAGTCTCAACCACTTGTCTTTTACCCCCTCTGCCACTGTCAAGTGACTCAACCCCCACATACTCATCTGCTGCCCGTTTATTACCCAGAGCCGAGGCATTTTCAGAAGAATTCAACACCTTTCTACTTGTTTTAGCATGATCAAGCCTTTTCCATTTTATCGGGCTGCGCTTAGTTTTTTTCTCTGAAGTTTCTTGCTTACTCTGATCATCTTTTAACCCCTCAACCTCCACCATATCTACATTACCATTCCAATCCTCTCCATCAGTCCCTCACTCCCGATCATGTTGCTCCTACCCCCCACGTCCACAAACACCTCCCCCTCTCTCAAAAATCCCCGCATCTCCTGCCTTCGGACACCACCAAGCCCCTCCGTTTCCTTATCAACATCCCCTCTCAACTCCTGAATAACCAAATCCAAACTGATAAGGCTTGGTTGAGGATTTTTCGGCAGCGAATGTTGCCCCTTGGTCTTGCTCCCAGAAATATTGGCTCTCAACCAACCTCCAAACCTCAGCTCCTCATTATCATCTTACTTCTCCTCGCAGGTTCTAAAACAGTGACCAATAACTCCACATCGATAACAGAAGTCGGGAAGCCTTTCATACGTAAGAAGGATTATCGCATCATCCTCAACTTCAACCCCTACGCAGAAAAATTTTTTCAAAGGAATCCGAATATCTATTCGTACCCAAATCCGAATATTACTTCCCAAGTACGATCCAGTTTCTCCCTGATCAACCTCCTCCACCAGACCAACTTGAGCACTGATCTTCTCCAGGATATTCTGGTTCGAAAAAGCCATAGGGACGTTGTGACACTAAACCCAGAATGAGACCTCATTAAAATTCAGAGAACGAGGATCGTCCATCCTTTTGGGTTCCATAACCACGATCAAATCTTGGAAAAAAACTCCACGACCCTTTGTAACAACCGAAAAATCCATAAATAAATTCATGAATTATTAAAGGATTTTTAAATTAATTTTAAGTTATTTGTATTTTATTATTTATGATTTAAAGTTTATTCTCAATTAAATATTTTTATGTGTTGTGTAATGATTTAAAAGTTGATATTGCATGTATTAAATGATTTTAATGGTTTTATGCACTTCATTTATGAAGTATAAAGTAGTTATTTAAATAAATTGATGTTAGGTATATGCCTAATACATTTTTATGCCTTGCAAGATAATTAAATATTTCACGATTGAATTAGTCATGGACTGAGAAAATGAGACTAGCCTTCGAATGAGGTCGGAGAAAATAATTTTACGAGTATTTTGAATATAATATTGATATAGTTTATTTTATTCATCGGGAGGAGAAATTTTAATAGTCCGATTTGTAGCGAGTTGGATAGACTATGTATTGATGTACTCATTCCAACCACCAAACCATTTTTCTTCTCCTTTTCCCCACCCATATTCTCCTTATCTCCCTCCATCAATGCATTGTCCTTTCTTCTCATTTCTTCCTCATTTTCTCACGTTCCTTTCTTCCCCATTTCCCTCTCAACCTCCGACTCCCCAACTCGCCTCTCTTGGAGCAGCTACAGTAGATGTCTCATATCCGATGTCCAAACTTCAATCCTTTTAAAGGGTCATATTTCTTACATCTGTACCTTCGATTTGAGCCATGAATCGCTATTTTTGGTGGATATTTCAGCCTAGATCAAAGCCATCTTGTATGACATTTCTGCACAGATTTTCTTTTCCCTTTCTTCTTAGATTTTGCCTTTGATTCTTTGTGTCTTCTCACCATGTAAAAGTTTTATTTTGATCTTAGGATCAAATGAACAAATTCCCAGATCTCATCTTCCTTCGGCTGCCTTTTGAGCATGTATCGATTTCATTTGAGTAAGGTTATATCTCTACCAAGATCCAAGATAGTTCCGTTTTTCGAATAACAAAGGCAAGTACATATTTTAAAGGTTTTGAAACCATCATTCAAGATATAACAATTTTGATATGAAAAGATGTATGTTGAGATATGTATGCATGATTTTCAAGAATTTAAAGAGCATGAATTTTTGATTTTAAGGGTTTGAAGAGCATGTTATGTGATGGTATGAAATCGTGAAGAGTAAGTCATTAATTCTGTCAAGTTCTTGAGTTTGATTCAAGAGATACATGTTTCTTTTAAGTTTGATGTGTTCTTGAGGTTTGAAGGCATGTTTTATTTAAAGTATATAGCAAGAGTAGTAGAAAATATCATATTTTGAAGTGTTGAGTTAGTTAGAGTTGAAGCTTTGAAATGTTACATGTGCTGGGTTGTTATGGATTAGCGACACTTGTTACAATTTTATCAATTAAGGCTCGTGTACTAATCCAAATAAGATTAGGCTAATTTTATTTGAAATCTAGCTCATATATCTACAACTTTCTTGTTTTGAGTTTTCTCAAAATCCTTTTTGAAGATTGGCCAAAATCGCCCCAAAGTGTGTCAAATGTTTTGTATTTTTGACAGTGATATATTTTGGTAGAATGAGCATAACTGTTTACTTAAAACTCCAATTATGGTGAAACTAGCGGAATTTTAAATCCAAGACAAAGGGCTACAACTTTTATGTTTACCACTTTTCCAAATTCAGGCCGCAAAATAGAGTTTGAGAGCGTGCAAACAGCCACACCTGCACAGGGTTAGCGCCCGCACCTAGGAAGTAGCGCCCCCGCGCATGGCCTTCGAATTTACACTTATTTTTATGTTATTTTAGGGTCCTATATTCATGGTTATGATCTCTTAAGGCTTATAAAATATATTTAAGAGTTCCTATGCAAAGGTTTCAAGTTTTAAGTCAAGAACAAAAAGAACAACTCACGTGAATCGATTATGTTAGGTATGCATGTTGATATGAATCTGGATGTGTAAGATTAGCAAACACGATTAAAATTTGAATCGCACCCTCTAACCAATAAATAAAAGATCCAAAGTTTTGCCCAATCTTTGAAATAAGTAAAATTGATAGGGTTTTGGATTTCCACCTTTAATCGACGGTACGATTAACAACAGACACCACAACAATTGAAACCAAAGAAAACCTTCAGATAAACTTGTATCTGACAATCTTCAGTGAGAAACAATCGACAAACGTTTTCCAAGTAATTAACTGAGAAAGTTTGATTTGAAGAACAAAGCAAAGCTTTGAATAAAATTCTTGAGATAATTTCAATAATTATGTATAAACTGAATCTGAATTCTATATCAATATAAGTGTTTTTGTTGTATTTATAATACAACTACGAATAATAAAAGATATCGCAAAATAATTCAAAACATATCTAAAGATATCAAAGATATCTCCTAAAAGTTTCCTAGTATAATTAAAAGACTCAAAAATAGGAAAATAATGTCAAAATATCAAAAAGTCTCGCACACACACAACATGTCGAACTGTGTGAAAAACGAGTGCAGGCGCGGGCGCGCGTGAGCAGGCGCGGGCGCGCATAGCTTTCTGGATCGACGCGCGGGCGCGCGTGAGAAGTGGCGCGGGCGCGCATAAGACTCTGTCCAAAAAAACTTGAAAACATCATATCAGGCGCGGGCACGCGTCAAGGAGGCGCGGGCGCGCATAAGGGTCTGTCCGCCAAACTTTAAAACTGCATCCACGCGCGGGCGCTCGTGAAATGGCGCGGGCGCGCATGCGTGACTGTCCAAGATACTTGTTTTGGTGTTTTCTTTGATATTTCCTCCACTTTCTTTACTTCCTTGGACTTCAATAAGATTATAGCATCCCTCAAAATGATCTTCAAGAACTCCAACTTGATTCCCATGAATTCCAAATCCTTCAACTCTCGACCGTAAATCACGGAGCAAATCTTGGAATAATATGAATCTTTGAGCGCCTCCTAGATTCATATCAGACTCCCCTTCTTCAAAAATATTTGTCCTCAAATCTTGCCCCTTATCAACAAAAACCACGCAAGAATTAGAAACTTTAAAATTATTTTTCACATGCATTAATGTACCTTGCATACTCATAATCATATCAAATAACACAAAATTCTTCATGCTTAAAATAAACACCTTATAACCACTCACATGCTTAAACATGATTAAAATTTCATTTAGCAAAATAAAGATCAAATTCATCCCCTTCTTAGACCTAGTTAACCCTAACACAAAATGCATAGTTAAATACAACCATTGTTTTCTAGGAATAAGAAACAACTCACATGCATTATCCCACTTACAACTCCACTCAACATATCTCTTCATGTGTAACCACAACAAATATTCATCCATTATACTCATTCTTTTGGACCTCTCAAAATTACACTTCATTTTGAACACACATGTCCTTTCATCAAATAAATCATGCAATGATGAACATATAAAGAAAAACTTATTTTCTTTAAACAAATACGTGCTCACATAAAATTTTTCATTAACATTGCACAAGTATTTTTCAAACACATCCTCAAAATTATTAACCCATTCTTGCAATTCATTAACATTTTCAAACCATAAGCACCTTGTAACCAAAAGAGATAAGAACTCATACATTTGTAATAGTGTAGTAACTAACAGATTTTCCTTACCTCGTTGGTACTTAATCAACTCTTCACCAACAACTCTTAATCCTTGAGAACTTACACCAAAATCAATAAGTTCCTTTGCACGAAAGACATTCAACTTTCTAACATGCTCATGACCCAAAAACTTCATATCCAACATGATTAACATAACTCTATAATGGTCAACATGCACTTTAAAAATTTTGCTATATACTAAGATATAATCAAAGCAAACAACAACAAATATATCCCTAGAGGCATGCAAAACACAACTCATCAATCCCATGAAAATATTACGCACATTAGCTAGCCCGAAAGTTAATACTAGCCACTCAAGAAGATATGACTTTCCACCTATACAATTCATGCACAATCGACTCACATCAACACAATTCAAATAATTCACAACAACATACACCAACTTGCTTAATCTCGTATCACAACAAGATTCCAACACATTAAGAACAAGAAATGACTCCAACACTACCATATGATCCAAATTATTCACAAATCTCTCAACAAAGAAATTTAATCCAAGCAATTTAGAATTTAGACCATACCTTTGAAAGTAGACATTTGATTGGTATTTAACATTTAAATCATACCTCTCAAATGGAACAACTCTCAAACCTCTAACCTCACTTTGTGTGTGACCAACTTCACATGGATCCAACATGTTGTATCTTCTTTGCTTCTTCATCAACACATCACCAAAATCCTGCAAAGAAGAACAAACAATGCTCGGGATTGAACCGGCTAAATCATGACAATGAGATAAAACCTCTTTGTACAAAAGTACTTTAGGGATTTTATTTATTTGAACAAAATTTTCATTCTCATAATTTTGGACCATAATATTTTCTTTTTTTATTGGTCTCTTTCCTCTCTTTTCTTTCCTCTCTTTTTTTCTCTCAGAGGTCATCTCACTCTTTTGAACTCTCTTTCTTTCGGCCTTTAAATTTTCTTTTTCTTTTTCTTTTTCTATGGCTATTTTACTTTTTTCATCACTCTTTTTTTCAGCCATATCACTCAAATTTTCAATTTCCAATTGATTCTCAAGGAATTATTTTGGACTCAATGGAATAGTAAAATTACAAGACTCGTCCAACAACAAATTACTAGCCTCACTATGAACATCAAAAAGACTCTCATCTACTACAAGAACATTAGACGACTCTTGAACACATAAAAACTCACCTACCACTTCACATTTGCCAACATTAACACCACTATCAACCACACCATGTACAATAGAAGGTTTTTCATCAAGCCATTCACCTTCCTCCGCACATATTTCAACACTCATATCATCAATAGTTGAATTATCATCAACCTCAATTTTCTCAACTACTTCCACTTCACATTTAGATTCAACCTCTATACAAGAATCCGACGCTTTCATCATAGCCTCCTTAAAACATTGGCTCATATCATGCATATCTTTTCTACGATACCATAAGCATGCAATATCAAAGGTACTAGAATTTGTAAGTTTAGATGTACCTTGATGTTCACGTTTGGGATATTCACAGTGATTAGGAGCAAAACATTTTCGCATAGCTCTCTTCATCTCATCCCATGTAGAAATAGGATTCATTCCATGCCTTTTCCTGTTCACCACAACTTTATCCCACCAAGTGCAAGCATAGTTGGTAAACTCTTGTAAAACAAGTTTAAACTTCCTAGCTTCAGAAAAATCACGACCTTCAAATAAAAACTCTACCCTTTTCTCCCACTTCAAATACGACTCCGAATATGAATAACCATCAAACGATGGAATTTTATTTTTCTTAATCCTAACCAAATAATATTCAAAATATTTTTCTCCACGACAACTATCATCATCTCTTCTCTCTCTCCTACTACTATCATACCCATATAATCTTTTTTCACTCTTTCTATACTCATCAAAGTTTCTTTGAAACATTGTACCTGCAAGAAAAAGGTTAGTAATAAAATATCCTCACCCAAATTCTCACTAGTCACTCCAAAGAAAATCACTCAATCCCTCCCTTTTTTTTCACTCAAATGGAATAACTTATGCTTTGTGATTTTAAATATCAAACTCACAAGTTCAAAACTTGTAAACACTTGCCAATCGACCCACGTAGATTGCACAAAAGCAAGTCAAGAGACTTATGAAGATTGAAATAATTTTTTTTTATCCAAATACTCACAAGACACAAGACTTTGCCACAAGTTATTTTGCTTCTCCCTTTTTTTCGATTTTTTCACTTTTTTTTAATTTATAACTTGTAGCACAAGATACGAGACTTGAATAACAAGTTTGAAAGAATGACACAGAAATTTGAGATGAGAGAGATGAAGAACGAAGAACAAGGAAAGATGAACGAAGAACGAAGAAAGAATATAGATTAAAGAAGGATACGACTGACTTGAATCAAAACCTTAAGCTTTGATACCAAATGATATGAATCTGGATGTGTAAGATTAGCAAACATGATTACAATTTGAATCGCACCCTCTAACCAATAAACAAAAGATCCAAAGTTTTGCCCAATCTTTGAAACAAGTAAAATTGATAGGGTTTTGGATTTCCACCTTTAATCGACGGTACGATTAACAACAGAAACCACAAAAATTGAAACCAAAAAAAAAACCTTCAGGTAAACTTGTATCTGACAATCTTCAGTGAAAAACAATCGACAAACGTTTTCCAAGTAATTAATTGAGAAAGTTTGATTTGAAGAACAAAGCAAAGCTTTGAATAAAATTCTTGAGAGAATTTTCAATAATTTTTGTATAAACTGAATCTGAATTCTATATCAATAATAAGTGTTTTTGTTGTATTTATAATACAACTACGAATAATAAAAGATATCGCAAAATAATTCAAAACATATCTAAAGATATCAAAGATATCTCCTAAAAGTTTCCTAGTATAATTAAAAGACTCAAAAATAGGAAAATAATGTCAAAATATCAAAAAGTCTCGCACACACACAACACGCCGAACTGTGTGAAAAACGAGTGTAGGCGCGGGCGCGCGTGAGCAGGCGCGGGCGCGCATAGCTTTCTGGATCGACGCGCGGGCGCGCATAAGACTCTGTCCAGAAAAACTTGAAAACACCAGATCAGGCGCGGGCACGCATAAGGGTCTGTCCGCCAAACTTTAAAACTGCATCCACGCGCGGGCGCTCGTGAAATGGCGCGGGCGCGCATGCGTGACTGTCCAAGACACTTGTTTTGGTGTTTTCTTTGATATTTTCTCCACTTTTTTTACTTCCTTGGACTTCAATAAGATTATAGCATCCCTCAAAATGATCTTCAAGAACTCCAACTTGATTCCCATGAATTCCAAATCCTTCAACTCTCGACCGTAAATCACGGAGCAAATCTTGGAACAATATGAATCTTTGAGCGCCTTCTAGATTCATATCACATGTACATGTCTAAGTTTCATTCATAAAACCTATCTTCAATATGCAAACATGATTTTAATCATGCATGAAGTTATTTAGTAAAGTTTTATGCTCATGAAATTAAAGTTATGACGGATGTTACGATGAAACAATGATGCTTCATAATGAATTAAATGATATGATGAATGATAAGTTATGATGAAATAAAAGATGATGAAGCATGAATGAATGATGTTAAGATGAAACATGATATGATATGTTAATGCACGAAAATATTTTTGATGTCTTATCACTTATGTGTCTTTGTGGTGGCAATACGGGACTGGTACTCCGGGATGGGCTCCGGAGGGGCCTTTCCAAATACGGCTCAATGTACGGGTTAGGTACTCCGAGATGAGCTTCGGAGGGGCCTTCGAAAATGAATTAATGAATGTTATGAGGCGAAATATCATATGCTTGTTGATCAACATGAAAGAAAGATGAATGTGCCTATTATGATGGTTGCCACAATTTCACATAATTCATCACCCAAACGTTAAGTTTTAGGATTATGTTCATGTTATGTGGTCTTATCAAGTTCATGATTTGCATAAGCTTTTAAGTGCATATATTTCTTCAAGAAAACAAGAATTAATGTTTTATGATATGTATGATGTCCATGATTAAGTTCTTGCATTTTTTTAAGAGTTTTGAAGATCATGTTAAACATTTCTGAGTTAAAGTACCATGAAGTGCACGTTAATGTTTTTAAGGTATCATGTTATGTATGTGCATGTTCTTTTAAGTTAAAATCATTTTGAAAGTTATGATGTTATTGATATGCATGTTTTTAATCTTGCTAAGTCTTTAGACTTACTATACTTGAATGGTGCAATTGGATTAGCAGATTCGATTTAAAAGCTTTGGTAGCACGGCTGAAAAGTCCAAGAGGTGAAGACATTGCATGACACGACAGTTCAGAAGCTCTGATTTTTTTTTTTAAGAAAATTTTTTTTACATACGTTTATTTATATCATGTTGTTATAATATTTTATGCACGATGTTTAAAAGTAAACATTTTTATTATTTTAATCGTCGACCTTTTTAGGATAATTTTTATTTTAAGTATTTTAAGTTTTAATCTTTTTAATGTTTAATTCAGTTTGAAATTTTTAAGTGGGTTTCTCGATTATTTTAAATGTATTTTTTTTGTACATAGATATTTAATTGAACTCACATTCCCCTATCCCCTTAAGATGTTAGTATTAGGTTTTGACGTGTCGTATTTTAGTTCATCTTGATCGTAGGGTTGCATCCGTGTTTCAAATATTTTGTGCGTGATAGAATCACGAAATTATATTGTTATTATTTAAGTTTTGAATTTCATTTCGAGTTAGTGTGATGCACTCCCTGCATTGTTCAAAGTTATGAAAAAAATTTCCATCCTTTTTCCACAACTATCTTAATAAATGTTTAAAAATACGAGACACCACACCCTTCCAACAGGACCGTCCTCTTAATCTGGCGATGTAAACTCCATAATGAACGTATTCTCCCCCACAAACTCAATATCAATGTTTCTCTTACACTGTAAAATATGTGGAATTTGTGTACGTAATGTCTCCCGATTTATAGATTTCAGTGAGATTACCCGAGCCACAAGGCACTCACAACTCTTTCCTCCCCATGTTTGAGTTCCGCAGCACTGATATTGATATTTTTATCACCTTTGTTTGTGATTTTTATCTCCCTCACTAATCTGGATATATCATCCAGATCCATAATGTTGAAGTTGTTTTCCCAAAAGCGCTCAGATCAGTTTGTACGGCTGATCAAGCGAGTTTCTAATATATTTATTCTACTTGTTAGAAATTATGTTTAAAATAAAACTTTTATTTTCTTAAGAGTTTCTAACTTTCTAATCTCTTTATTCTACATAGAGGTGTCAAAATGGTCAGGTTCATCGGGTTGGCTTGACTCACCATATAAAATAGGTGAGTTGGATTGACAATTTTTCAACCCAACAAATAGCGAGTCGGCTCGCTCTGTCTAATGGTGGATTGTGGAATTGTGGGTCAGCCCGTCCTAACCCATCAAATTACATGTAAGGCCGTCGGGTTGGACCGTCTTGCCACCTAAAATGTGGGTTGGGTTGGTGTGTTTCCACCTACCTAAAAGGTGTGTCAGCCGCCCCACCCCGCCGAATGGTGGGTTACGATAGGTTGTGTGTTGGTCCGTCCTGCTAGCCTGGTTTGACACCTCTAATTCTACATGTGGTTATCAATCAGAAATTATATGCTTAAATGATAATTATATAAAAGTATCAACTATATCATGTGGTTTGGTTTTCGATATTTATTTGATTTTTATACTCGTTTTCTTAATAAAACCTATAAAAATATTATTACAAAATTTGTGATAATGTCGTTTACTATTTATCATGATATGTTTGCTATCATGAAATATTTTTTTATTGCATTAGGTGTTTATCTAATGATATCAAGAACAAGCGCACTACTTAAAAAAACAACAAATGTATCTTTTTACTTGTGCATCCATATAATTGGAGAATAAAAAGTTGATTAATAGCATAGTATTTATTTGGAAAAACTTTAATTTTGGCCATATATGTTTGTCACTTTGTGATTTCGGTCCTCAATGTTTTCATATTTCAGTTTTAGTTCTGCATGTTCCGATTTTTGGCAATTTTAGTAATTTTTCTCCGAAAATGCTTACGTGGCACTATACACGTCAGCTCCACATCATCACTGCATTGGTGCCACATCAGCGTCACATCGGAAAAAGGACTAAAATTACCGAAAAAACAAATATAGCGGACTAAAACTAAAATCTGAAAATATAGAAGACCGAAATCACAAAGTGACAAACATAGAGGATCAAAAAAATAATTTTACCTATTTATTCCAAAAATAATACGGTTAAGAACTTCATTTTTCTAATATAATATCATTAAATTAAAAGAAGTGTTATTTGCAATCCAAATATTTTTAATCACACTCTAACTAACTATTTTATCTAACTCATTGTCAATATTACCCTCATAAATGTTAGTTAATTCTCAAAACATAGAACTCATTTTTTTCACATTAACTACTATAGTTATTGTAGTGACCCTTATCGAGATCACCTACTAAACAGAACTTAGGCATGCAATTAACTTAATTAAATAGAAATCAGAATTAAACTGCGGAAACCATAAACAATATACAATCCCAAGGAAAGGAATCTGTAAATACCCAAATAGTTTATACAACCAAATCGAACGTTGTATCAACCCAATAACAACAGAATAAAAACCTAAGCGAATCTCCAGCTGGCCAACCACTGTCTAGCCTCTCTTGGATCCACCCGCCTCATCCAATCGCAAACCTGCCCCATGGAATAGGGTGTTCAGAAACACAGAGTACGAGACGTGAGCATAAAATGCTCAGCACGAGAGTATGAGTATACATGAATGCAAGTGTACCGCCTACTGACTAGAGGTCAAGAATCAGATAACAGAGACAGACCGGGCCCTGGTATGTAGCACGTTGTGTCGTCGCTTCAGGAGGTGGCTCCCATACCAAAATACCAGTGGATACGCCGGACCCAATTCGATGGAAGTCCATCCACTAACAGAATAGGGTAGAACCCTACTAACAGACATCTCAAAAGAGATAGCTCAAGATGCAAATATATGCAGCATATAAATCATGGCATATAAATCATGCAGTCACATAATACATGCATACTCAGTCAGGATATCTCGAACAATACTTTCGTACCTCAAATACTAGGCAAGTTCTACCAGCTCTAAGTCCACGCCTATAACCGCACTACACTGCCAAATGATACTAATATCATTATAGTGCTCTAAAATCCTTAACTAGGCTATTGCATACTCCTAAATATTTTTAGGAAGCAAAAGCTATACCTTCATCTGTCGTTAGCCATTTGTTGTCGATTGTCTCAAAACTAGGTCACAGCTCCGCTACGCCACTTCCGGATTTCCAACGGGACGCCTAGAATACCCTAGATCTAAGCTAGAAGGCTGAAGAAACGAGAGAGAAGAGGTGATTGATGTGCTCAAATGTGAATCCCGGCACCCCTATTTATAGACCACGAACGGAATGTCCGTTCCTCATCGTTTCGTCCGTTCTTCCTGACGAACGTTGCTTCCATTCACCATCGTTGCTTCCGATGTCACATCAAGTGCGTAAGCAGTGACGCATTCTGAAAGCACAAATGTTGCGTCCGATCCCCGGACGTTGCGTCCGTTCCACCTGACCCTTCGGACCATTTTTTATCATTCTGGGTCTATTTCCGGACTCCGTTAATCCATTAAGAGTTCTCTTAATCATGTTTATTGGATTAAATAACATTTACTTACTAAAATTGGGTACATGCTACTACAGTTATTGTATTTTTAAAATCTAATCATAATTTTTCATGCTTATGCATTGTGAAATTTCCTATATGTATTTCTTTATATTATACGTAGTTTTGGTTTATGGGATTGTTATTATATTTTATATTAGGAAAAATAAGTTTTTTAGGCCATTAACTTGTCCATGTTTTGGTTTTGGTCCATTAACTTTTTCGATGTGGGTTTTGGTACACTAACTTTTCATTTTCAGTGGTTTTTGTTCCAACTGCATACGTTTCAATTTTTGATTGGTCCAAAATGATGATGTGGACCAATGGACTAATCAGAAGCTGACACATATGCAGTTGGACCAAAAAATACTTAAAATGCAAAGTTAGTGTATCAAAACCCACATCGGAAAAGTTAATGGACCAAAACCCAAATGAGATAAAGTTATTGAACCAAAAAACTTATTTTCTCTTTATATTATTGAGTTGGACAAAAAACTGATATCTTATATTACATGTTAAAAATCCTCAATAATTTGTTTATTCAAGTAACTTTCTATTGAGTAATAATTTGTGTTTGAACTATATATGCTTTGTTTCATATCCATATATTAAATATAAATAAAATAGGCTCCCAAAAAAAAGATATCTTATCTTGCATGTTATAAATATTTTTCATGTGACAAAATGATTAATAATTTATAACTATAATTAAGTAACAAAATAATTAAAGTTATATTCTATAGTCGATTCATGGAATGGAACTATACTACAAATATTCAATCCTAGATGCTATATATTATGTAGACATTTACCAAATTTATTAATTAGCCATTAATTAATTAAATTGAATATACAGTTTGAAAATTCATATATTGATATTTGTGTTTTATATTGAATTATATGTTTAATATTATCAAATATTATTGATTTTCAATCATATATGAATTCCTCGTATAAACAAAACAATATGTCTTGATTTTAAAATTATGAAAATGTTACTATTTTGTCCACAAATTGTAGGTTCTTGAGATATTTCGATTTGGTAGTAATTGAAAATTGAGTGTCAAAGTTAATAATTAATATACAAATTGTGTTTTTTGATTCATGACAATATGATCATCAGCATATTATACTTAAGCTATTTGTATCATTATTATGATATGTGAACGCGTTTATTGCAATATATAAGAATTATCATCTCTTTAAATTAAAATTCATTTTTCATGTTTGATGTGTTATGAGTTTTGGCAAAATGAGAAACAATAATTTCAAGCAAATGAATTCATACAGTTAGGGCTTAAACCAAGATTATTCAGTACTCGGGGGAGCTAAAATATAAATCAATAAATTTTTAGTGAATTTATTGATGTTAAGATGCATAATAAATCTTATATCATAATATATAAAATTCAACCTCATAAGTGAGATAACTTAAACATATATAAAATATACAAAATTTCAATATAAATACAATCAAGTATTAAAATTGGGTTCTCTTTTGCACGAATTCTTATCAAACTCGGCGTTTATGAATTCAACATCTATTAAATCAACAAGCTAACGAACATGTCGGTCAACTTGTACGATAAGTAAAAAATCATTTGAATAAACTTAGTCGATTGTAAAACTAGAATAAACAAGTTGCATGAATTTATAGTTTTCATGAATTGGACCCTTTACCCTTATGTGTTACTCGCTTTTTAAAGGGACAAGTACACTTTTGGTCCTGTAATTTGCACATTTTTTATTGTTGGTTTTGTTAAAAGTAAATTTGCAATTTTACTCATTTAACTTGCATTTTTTTTTTGGCCTATTAACATTAACTTCGCATTTTTAGTCATGTAACTTTCATGGTTTTTTCACTTTAAGTCTTGTTAATATTGAATTTACAATTTTAGTCCGCTAACTTGCATTACTTTTCATTTTTAGTCCCGTTTGCATTGAATTTTAATTTTTTTAATTTTGTAACTTCCATATATTTTTATTTTTAGTCATATTATCGATGAATTTATATTTTTATTTCAATAAATTTCATACTTTTTTATATTTTTATTCATAATATATTATTATTTACATATTTTAAAACATTTAAAATTTAAATGAATTAAATAAAAAAAATTCAAATAAATTATTCAAAAAGACTTTACACTTATAAATATCATCTTATAAAATACATAATATAAATAAAACTATTAATCTAATGTAAATCATTTTTTTTGGTTTAATTTTTATATATATAATCTGAAATAGAACCATATAATTTTATTTTTATTTTTAATCATATTAAAGGGGAATTCAATGGTCTTGTTAACGCTGAATTTTTATTTTTAGTAATATTAAAGGCGAATTTTTATTTTTAGATCAATAATTTGTAATTTTACTAAACCCAAAAACATGATTCACATTAGATTAATAGTTTAATTTATATTATGTATTTTATAAGATGATATTTATAAGTTTAAAGTTTTTTTGAATAATTTTAATTGAATATTTTTTATTATAATTCAATTAAATTTTAAAAGCTTTAAAATATGTAAATCATAATATATTATGAATAAAAATATAAAAAATATGAAATTTATTTAATTAAAAATATAAATTCATCGATAATATGACTAAAAATAAAAATATATGAAAGTTACAAGATTAAAAAAATGAAAATTCAATGCAAACGTGACAAAAAATGAAAAAGAATGCAAGTTACCGGACTAAAATTGTAAATTCAATGTATACAGGACTTAAAGTAAAAAAATCATGAAAGTTACAGGACTAAAAATGTGAATTCAATGTTAATAGGACCAAAAATGAAAAAATTATGCAAGTTACAGGACTAAAATTGAAAATTTACTTTTAACAGGACCAAAAATGAAAAATGTGCAAATTACATGACCAAAAGTGTATTTTTCCCCTTTTTAAATCTGAAAGCATTCTTTAGTTTTAAGATATTGTTATAGATTGAATAAGATTTGGTTCTTTTCAAAATAAATAAATACACAATATAACACATGTAATTAGTATTCTTAATTGAAACATTTAGATGAAATATTGGATTTGTTGGTTCTCAAATAAAGAAATCAACAATGTTTGATCCAAGAGTGATAAATGAGGTATTTAAAGAAAGTTATAATTGTTAAAATATGGAATATTTCTCTACATTAATTTATCACTATAGTTTGCAACCAAAAGACCAAGAAAATTTTCTACCTATATATGATTTTATAATCATATTTAAAATAATTATGCATCCAAATTTTCATTATTTTGAGCTAGACTTTATTATAAAAATCATTATGAATAAATTGAATTTGAAAAATTCTTATATCAATATTCAACAATGTTGTAGAGTGCATATATATATATATATATATATATATATATATATATATATATATATATATTCACATATAACAGATGATATAGACGAGAAAAACAATGAATGAAAGTATTACCTAGATGTGAATATATTTTTTGTTTTTTTTTTTTAATTTTTTTCACTGAGATGGAGAAGATGAAGGAGAAAGAAACAAAAATATTAACTCTTTTGGGTCACACAAAAAATATAAAGGGAGGAAAAATTATCGTTTTTCATACAATGAGTATTCGGTTTTCAAATTAAATGTATTATATTATGTTATAAAGTTATATATATGTACTATTCAAACTTTATAAATTAAATGGACTTCTCTCAAAATAAAAATGCGCAAATTATTATATGAAGATATATAAACAATTAGAAAATAAAAGATATTATTATCCGGAGATAACCAATATGAAAGTTTTAGTAATTTAATTGTGTTCATTATACTTATGATCTAATATGAGATATTAAAATATGTGTCATAAGAGTTATTTAAAAAAGATGATTTAATGCCAAAAATATTATTATTATAAATTGAAAATGAATGACAACATTCCATTGATGATTTTTTTTATTAGTATGACAATATTTTTATATGTTTATAGATTGTTATAATAATATGAAATTTATATATTATCAAATATAGGTGTCTAATAAATTAAAGGTGACTATGAAAATACAAACATCCATTAGCAATTATTGTTATTTTACAGAAAAAAGAATAGTCAACACCATTGTAAATAAATAAAAATGTAAATAATTAATTGCCAAAAAAATGAAATAATTGAAGAAAATATGAAAATATATGAATTTTTGCGAGAATATCACAAAAAAAATGATATGATAAAAACAAATATGAGAAGAAAAAAAAAGTAGTCTATCCAAATCTTTTTAATTTTTTTTTTAAAAAAACATGTTTTAATCCAAATTAGTTACATATGATTAATTAACACTAGTTGTCAAAATTTACAATACTATTATCATTATCTTTAATTTATTGAATTAATTAATTTTAAAGTAGGTCTCTTGTAAGATGGTCTTATGGAACTTTATCCGTGAGACGAGTCAATCCTGATCATATTTACAAATAAAAATAATACTTTTGACATAAAAATTAATAATTTTTCAATGGTGACCCATATAGAAAATCTGTCTCACAAAATTGACTCGTGAGATCGTTTCATAAGATTTTTTTTGTTGATTTTGTTTCGAATTCTTATTACTTTTACGTGTATTTTTCACGTGCAACACATGTGCATAATTTCTAATATATATAATTGAGTTTGAAGGGTTTTTTCATTTCATGATTTGTCATAATGCAGACAGATAATTCTAAATTAAACAGTTTCTTTACAGAAATTGTTACAAGTCTTACATTGGATATTAAACTTAGCTAGAAAACGAATCGGTGCTCTCGTTGATAGTTGGCATAGCAGAAGGAGCAATCTAGAAAATGGCTACCATATATCATATCATTATCGATAATTGAAAAAAAAAAGCTAGATTAATGTGCATGATGGATGCATCGAATACTGAAAGGTGAGTGAAAGTCATCTAGAGTAGGCCACCGTCGACATCGACTTTTCAAGAGATCGGCAATGTTACAATTGTTTCACATTGAATAATCATTGTTAAAAGTGGCATATAAACCCATGAGGTTATACCACTCAATATACAAGCTTTTGGGGATGGAACACATATGGGTTTATAAGTTAACATTGGCACTTATGTTGAGAGAATTGGTATATGAGGGCTGGGATACCGTACCAAAATACTGAAATATCGAGATACCGTACCGAAATTTTTTCGATATACAGACATTTTTTCGGTGTACCGAATTTTTTTCGATATTTGTACGGTATCAGTATGAATTTTTTCGTACCAAAATTTCAGAATTTCGGTATCGGTACCGGTATGAATTTTTTTCATATCGGTATTTTTGGTACGGTGTACTTTTCAATTACTTGTCTAATACTTTTTTTGAAGCCAATACTTAACTAATAATTGTCAAATCTTTAAAGGGTTAATTAATCGGAGTACTGTTTTCAGAAAAATTACATTTTTAGTTATGTAATTTGTTCATTTTTTTATTTTTGGTCATATTAACGATAATTTTTTTATTTTTAATCCTGTTACTTGCATTTTTTTTATATTTGGTCCTATAAAGATGGAATTCGCATTTTTATTCTTGTAACTTACATTTTTTGTCTTGTTAAAGATAAATTTGCACTTTTAGTCCCATAAACTTGCATGTTTTTTATTTTTGGTTTTATTAACGATACATTTATATTTTTAGTCTCGTGACTTACATTTTTTAAAAAATTTTGTCAATGCATGATTTTTTTTCATTTTTTTTTATCGAAATGCTTCGTATTTTCTTTCAAATGATATTATAAAAAAATTACGACATTTTCTTCAAAAAAATATATGACGTCGTCCACTATGGTGGTCATTGGCCGCTACGATTCGATTTTGAGTAATTTATTTCGATTTTAGGCTTTAGATATATATATATAATCTGGTATTGGAACCTTTTCCTTCAATTTTGTTCGGTTTCTATCAAAATAGTTTGGTTATTCAATTTTCTTTATTTGGTTTCGGCAGTTATTTAACTAGTAATAAAAATATTTTTAAAAATATAATATATTATGGTTTTACATTCGTTTTTAGTAAAACGTTTAAAGTCTTAATGAGTTAAATAAAAACAATCAACTAAACATTATTCAAAATATTCTTACACTAAATATCATCTTATAAAATACATAATATAAATACAAATATAAATAAAACTATTAATCTAATGAAAATTTCGTTTTTTTTGTCTTTTCGATTTTGACATATATAATATGAAATCGAACCATATAATTTTCGATTTAAAAATTTATATCTGAACTAAAAAAATTTGATTTTTTGTTCAGTATTTTATTTTTTCGGTTTGGATTTATGGTCTTTAATTTTGGTTTAACCAAAGTTTAAGAACTCATAGCATCCATGTCTGTCACAAGCAAATTTCGGCAGAAACTACGGACCAAAAATGAAAAACAAAATACAAATTAGTGAAAATTCACCTTTAATATGTATAAATATATATATATATATATATATGTGTGTGTGTGGAAGTTACAGGGTTAAAAATGAAAAATGAGTGTTAACATGACTAAAAATGGAAAAAAAATGCAAGTTAAAAGACTAAAAATGCAAATTCATTGTTAACAGAACTAAAAATAAAAAAACGCAAGTTACGGGACTAAAAATGCAAATTTACTGTTAACAAAACCAAAAATAAAAAATATGCAAATTACAAGACCAAAAATATAAATTTACCTACTGTTTTCACCTGACTTTGAGAAACAAAAACTCAAACTAACAATTTCTTGGAGTTTAGTTGAAAGTTGAAACTCTTAACATTTCAAAAATGGATTTATCGCACTCTCTTCCGTTTTCTTGTACAAAACTTGAAAAATCCTTTCTTTTTTTTCCCCCTTTAAATCCAGTAAATTTTTAAACTATCTATTCATTATATTCATCTCATCTCATCTATAAAATAAGTCTTTAACTTCACCGCGCATCGATCCTAACAATAGAGGACGATTGGTGTGAATTGCTTAATTGACTTTGACGAGCAAAGTACGCAAGTGAGCAAGGTATCCCATTTTCATTTTAAATTACATTTGGATACAATCAACGTATATATATATATAGAATTTTGATAGTGAGCATCCCCTATAAGAACTTATGTGAGTATCGGCTACGGCTAATGTGACGTTTTTGAGAATAAAAGTTCCCCCAGCAATAAAATACTGACATGATTTATTGTACATTAAAATTTACTCCCCTACTATGTTTGTTTAAAAAAAAAAAATCAACAAAAGAATGAATAAATTTTCCCTTCTTTTCTAAATCTAATTACAAAAGTTAGATTGAATTTTAAATTTCGCCAAGATGTTACCAAAAATGCCTTTTTTTTCTTTGACCATGCACGCTAACTAGCTTCTCGATCATATATATAACGTGCGTATATTCTTTTCCCCTGTCCCTAATCTATATCCCATGGATAATTCTCTTCCATGCACCGTAAGCAACAATACCATGCATGATTTAAGTTCTATCCTCTTTGCCATGCCATCCGATCATAACCCAAGCTCGATTTTTCCCCAAACCATTTCCAAGTCAAGTCTTTCAAGCGACCATCGCGTAATTCGCAAAACATGTGCGGCCAGCCTTCTGGCTCCACCGGCATAAACCCCAATCCAGGCGTCCGATCATTGGAATCGGGGTTCAACTTCTGCGTCCAATCCAAAACGTAAGCGGACACGCGCCTCCTAAACTTGGCCTTAAACTCAGGCCAAGCTTGATACTTGTAGTGATTGACCACCATATCGTTGGTGCTCAATTTCTTGGACTTGAAGCCTAAACTTAAATTGAAATGGTGTACCACGTTAAGCAAATAATGATCAATGGCTTCTAATAACACTATGGACTTGTGTCTATTCTCATGCAACCGCCTACAATCATATCCCTGCGTCACTCCCATTATGGGGTGAACGTCTTGATTGGAAGGCCCGAATTCGTAGCAACCGATTTGGAACTGTCCCAGTCCCAAACCCGAGCTGTGATCGTTAGAGACTAGTAATGAATGTAACATGGATTCAGAGGGTGGTGAAGAGTTTTTCCACGAGGGGGAGTACAAAAATTCGTCCACATCAATGTACATCATCCACTTGCAACAATGGCTGGCGTACAAGGCAGCATGGGAGAAACCAGATTCTTGAGTTTTAGGCCACAACCAAAAATATGTGGTGACATCAAAACCCTCTCCAACCAACTCTTCCACCACTTTACCCAAATCATCATCGCTCCCATTATCGTATAATAAGAATTTTTCAACACCGATTTTGGAATGGTACAAGACCCATTCCTTCAAAAACTTGGCCACGTTGTACACCATGGTGCTAGCGCACAGCAGAGACTTCCTCCCAGTACCGGCCAGCTTGCTGCAGGCTAAGTTGCGCGGGGGCGTGTAGTACGTCACCGATGGAACCACCAGATTCTCCGCTATGATTTCTAATGAAACTTTTTTTAGTACCAGATCATCATCCGGCCGTTGACAGCGGAAGACCTCTTGCATTGAGGATTTGACGGGTGTTTTCACGTCTTCTCCGAACACGCACATTAATTCCTTTGGGTGGCGGTTGATCCCTTGCCTTGTGTTCACACCTTTAACGAATAATACGACGTCGTCTTCAGTTGTGAGGGAATCGTACACCAGATAAGACCACCTCAGAAGCAGCAATGGAGGCGGTCTCTGAGGTCGAATCGCCGGAGACTTCAACAACGACGGTTGCCTGAAAGGAAGCCTCCTTCGAGCTCGTACGGGTAGCATGCAATTAAATATGAAACGATTGGGAAAAGGCAAAATTCCCATAAAACTAGCCGCCGACGCTTCATCTGTGTCGAATAAACATGAATAACCGCTGTAATCTCCAGCCAGATTTGGTTCCTCGGGTGATACGATTACCAAAACTTCCCAATCAGGCAGGAGAACCGACGTGGTGGAGATTACAAATAGCGGCGGCACTGGAGATGAAATTGGTGAAGGCGGGATATGGTCGGAGGAGGAGATGGTCCGGCGAAGGTAGTGGTGGTAGATGGAGGCGCAGAAGACGATAGATGCGACCATGTATGGGAAGGTTGTCCGAATTTTACGGGCCATTCTGTGATTTTTAAAGGATACATGGCATGGAAAATACCAAATTTTATCATTTTATTGCCATTACTTGAACCCATCACCGTCAATTCATTCACTTTAACCAATTTAACTAATATAAATATTATTTGTATAAGTTATGTTTTTTTTTTTTTTTTTTTTTTTTTTTTTTTTATCTAGGGGTGGGGTTGCGGGATTGGAATTTGGAACTCATGGCCTCCTCTCAAATTGGGGAAGAGTGATGCCACTTTATCTAATGCTTAAGTTAATGTTACATGATACATTACATTTAAAAGATGTACACTAGTTTTTTTTCCCCTAAAGGTGTACGTGAACACAAGGCAAGGGATCAACCGCCACCCAAAGGCAAGGAATATAATTACTATATTTTGTCACAAATAGATAATATTCGTTTGCTAAAATTTTAGCGACGAAGGAATTAGCCACGATTTTTATTCCGTTACAAATCTATTGCTAACGTGAATTTCTAACGGATTTTACCGTTACTACCCAGCAAATTTTTGTAGTGTACAAAAAGAATATGCTAAAACACGGAATAAGTTGATAAATAAGCATTTCTCCTTACAAACTCTAAGGTGCATATATCTAATTCTATTGTAATGATCAAAGTATTATTTTTAGTTTATATATATAGTGAAATAACAAAATATATATTTCCGATATGTCCAAGTATGTTATAATAAAAAAGATAATTATAAAAAATAATTTTAATGCAATAAAAATATTAAAATTTTGTAAATATATATATATATATATATATATATATATATATATTGCATGGCATTGTCTATTACTATCTTTATATCTTATATAATTTGATGCGTTCAAAAATTTTCACATCAAATGAATTACCTTGAATCGGTAATCACGAACAAATTTTCAATAAACCGAGCCGAATGGTCCCAAATATTTTTGTGTATCAAAAAAACATGTGAGATGGCTCGCCTGTAGGCGAAACCACTCCGACGCTAAAGTCAGTATAGGATTCAATAAAAAAAAAATGTATGAAAATTGCAAGGTAAGAGTAAGAAAGAGACATAAATAAGATGTGTAAAAGAAGTATATGGGAGACGTATGAAAGAAAATACAACTTGTAGAATTGTAATGTGTAATACAACTAGATTTATGCATATCTATGCAATATTATGGTATATCTCTAAAATATAAATAAAGATATGATAGTATTTTTATCATATCATCAATACTAACTCCCAAAGATAAGTGACGACGAGTGAAATGAGGAGGAACTTTGAAGTGCTTGAATTTATATATTAGATGAAACACCTACTACTAATAAAATGCGGAAAAACTTTTTTTTTTTTTAATACTATACATATACGCCCATACATATATGTATATAAAAATAACATATATTTCTTAAATAACCTGAAAAATATTAAATAAATAAATAAATCCTTAAAAATATTTCATGCATCAATTTAAAATGATAAACAATGCTGCTGAAAAATCTCATATGCGGAATAATAATAAAATAAAACATGTTTCAAAATTCCATCATAATAGACTAAATAACTGCGACGGTCACGGGGTACACTGCTCCGTGAGCTCATACGTCCTCACCACCGGTAGGAGCTACATAAATATCATCATGCTCACCTGCACCATATAAGCGTAGTGAGCCTAGGGGCTCAACATGTCTAATCCTTTATAACAAGGTTAAAAATAATGCATCACGTAGATACTAATACATATACATGTACATGAGCATGCATGGAAACATTTTTCATAACATAAATGCTGAATCATAAATCTTAAACATAACATAACTTTTTTCATCATACATAACATAATTGAGCATTTCATAAACATAAAAACTGAGTATGGTCATATCCATGAATGTGCATCTAACCTACTCCTAGGCGGTTCTAACAAGACAAGAATCAGCCCAAACGGTGGTCCGAGGAAGGAGAACGAAGCCTTGCAACAGGCTGTCCCCCAGCTCGCGCCCAGCCCTGAGCGGCTGCCGTAAATTCAATCGTTCTCCCTACTCCGGCCATATTTTTCCGTGAAACCACTTCTCAATCCTAGCCAACATCTAGGGGGTTCAAACCCTTTAGACCTCACCCCAAACCATGTACTGAGGAGGGAGAACGAAGCCTTCTCCCTCAGAACACAAATCTGCGCGATCTGGTGCACTAGAGGAGAAGTGATTCGTTTCAGACCATCCATGGACAAAACCAACAGGACCACTCGACCACAAGGACCCTAATACATGCCCTAATATGTGGATTAGCCGCCTGGACCTTTACCATGCATAAAAAACGTGATCATACTCATGAAAGATCAAGCAAAACGTGAGAAAAAGGAAAGAAAAATACCATCTGCATATAAGTCTGAACAACAAACATATATACCACAAACTTTCTGCTGTAAAAACCAAAATAATAGCTTATATTGTGTTGAGAAAAGAATTAAACATGCCTTTCGTAATTTTCCTTGAATAACACGCGATTGCGGGAGCACCGGGACGAAGAACGAGCGACCAAACTTCTAAATTTCTTGAAGGAACGTCTATGGGATCTTGGGGGTTTTTGGATCGTGAGAATGGGGGAGGGAGACGGCTGATGGGGTTTGGAATAGATTAGGGAGTGTTTTAGGTTTAAATTTTGGGTAGATAATATATTAATAGTAGATATTACTCAAAATAAAGATATTATACCTTAAGCAAAATCTTTAAAACTCTTAAAAATAATAATAATCTGATACTAAAAACCATTATCCCGAAATTAAGACTTGAGGGATTTTTAAATATTAATAAAAGTCAATAAAATGACTTATTTTGGCCAAAAATTAATTATTAAATAAATATATATCTAAATACTAAAATTTTCTTGACAAAATACCTTAAAATAAGATTTTAAGGCTCATAAACTCATAAAATATTTTTGGCTAAGAATTTTGGTATCTCGTCCGTCCACGGTCCCGTCTACGCGATCAAAATAATAAATATTCTCAAAAATCCAAAAATACCATAACTGCGGGTTAAATGATAAAATAAATTTAAATCATGCATATAATTCACATAATAACACATAAATGTCATTTAACCCAAATATAAATTTTTAAATAATTATTTTCCCTAATTATGCATGCGAATTTACGTATTAAAATTTTCGGGTGTTACAATTCTCCCCCCCTTAAATTGAAATTCGTCCTCGAAATTCGACTGATCAAAATCCATAGCGGAGTCTCTCAAAATCCTATTTACTAAATCCACGCCTATCTAGCTAGTTCCCAAGTTTCGGTATTCCAAAAGTCATGCTTCTGCTGCGCACTCTGATAAACAAAATATTTTTAACTTCACCAAAGGTCCCTTAAAAGAATAAGTTATGGCATACCGGTGATCAAAGAGGTGTTTGGGTCCGCCTCAGCTGCTTGCATGACAAACACCCTCCCTGTGGTGTTCTTCTTCCTGGGACAATTCATGGACATGTGCCCCGGCTCCTTGCAATGGAAACACACATTCGACCCACTCAGGCACAGACCCGAATGTGGTTTCTGACACTTCGGGCAAAGTGGTACTCCTCCTGACTTAGGGGCCCCGCCCCTCTGTTGCTGCTGCTGCTGACCCTGCTGACTCTGCTGGTTAAGGTCCTTAGATGGCCCTGTTAACTGTTTCTTTATGGGTGGTAGCGAAGATGGTTGATAAGATTCCAGCTGGAACTGTCTCTTACGCTGCTGTTCCTTTTGTATATCTCTTCTCCCCTTCTCAGAGCGCAATGCTCTACTAACTGCAGCCTCATAAGTAGCGACATCCAACATGCGGACGTCATGCTTAATGTCAGCCCGTAACCCATCAACAAACTGTCTCAATTTATCCGGTGCACTGTCAGCAATAAGGGGCACAAAGCGACACCCTCTCTCGAACTGTGTGATATACTCCACCACAGACTTGTCCCCCTGGCGGAGACTCATGAACTCCCGGATCATGCGGCTGCGCACATCCTCAGTAAAATACTTGGCATAGAACATACGTCTGAACTCTATCCACGTCAAAGTAGGTAGGTTCACGCCCCTAACAGCGCCTTCCCACCAAGAGGCTGCATCCCCCCTCATCATATACACCGCACACTTGACCCTATCAGCATCTGTAATCCCCATATAGTCAAATATAGACTCCAATGATCGAATCCACCCCTCAGCAATGAGCGGATTAGTGGTGCCTGTAAACTCCTTTGGTCCCTTCTTCTGGAACCGCTCAGCTACATCCTCATCGTGGGTGAGCCTAGGACGAGTAGCTTGCTGCTCTAACAAAGCAGTGATCCCTGCCATCATGTTAGCATTGGCCTGCTCCAATGCTGAGAGAGGGTTCTGCGGAGGTGGAGGTGGAGGTCCTCCGCGTCTATTCATCTGTCTGGGAGGCATTCTGTACCATCACATATTTCTTTACGTAAATCGCAATGCATAACTAAGGGTTTCAAAAGTATTACTGAACATGAAATACTTAAAATTAATACATAAGCTCCTTCTAAATCTTAATAAAGCATTTAAAACTTACAGACCGGTAGCAGGATTTCTGAGCTTCACGTGACAGTAGACACCCTCTAAGGACCGCGCTCTGATACCAATTGAAACACCTACTACTAATAAAATGCGGAAAAACTTTTTTTTTTTAATACTATACATATACGCCCATACATATATGTATATAAAAATAACATATATTTCTTAAATAACCTGAAAAATATTAAATAAATAAATAAATCCTTAAAAATATTTCATGCATCAATTTAAAATGATAAACAATGCTGCTGAAAAATCTCATATGCGGAATAATAATAAAATAAAACATGTTTCAAAATTTCATCATAATAGACTAAATAACTGCGACGGTCACGGGGTCCACTGCTCCGTGAGCTCATACGTCCTCACCACCGGTAGGAGCTACATAAATATCATCATGCTCACCTGCACCATATAAGCGTAGTGAGCCTAGGGGCTCAACATGTCTAATCCTTTATAACAAGGTTAAAAATAATGCATCACGTAGATACTAATACATATACATGTACATGAGCATGAATGGAAACATTTTTTATAACATAAATGCTGAATCATAAATCTTAAACATAACATAACTTTTTTCATCACATAACATAATTGAGCATGTCATAAACATAAAAACTGAGTATGGTCATATCCATGAATGTGACTAATAACTGTGCCGACTGATCAGTCTAAAGAACCATCGTACGTGGCGGTGGATAAATCCACCTCTATGCTGGTAGTAAACTACCTCTGTGCCAGTGGTAAAACCACTTCTATGCCGGTAGTAGAACTACATCTGTGTCAGTGGTAAAACCACTTCTATGCTGTCACATCACTTCAATTTCCATAAAAATATTTTTCATGCTCAATTCTTAATCATAAACACATCATAAAATATTTCATGTATGCATGCACTTAAAATATGTCCGTAATATATATTTAATTAATTTTAATAATAAATATACTTTTACTTAAAATAGACTTCATGCATAAAAATAATTAAATATATATTTCGAACTTAGTTTATTTTCATGGGTTGGTCCAGACTGCTGATCACTCACTCTAAGCCCATTAAACTTAAATAAAATTCAATAATCATATTTTAGCCCAAATAACTTAATTAAACTTAATTTGACCTAAATAAAATATTTAAGTCCAATTACTTAACTTAAGCCCAATAAAACTCTAGACTGGCCCAAAATCCACTGACTGGCCCAAAAATTCTCATGGACTCCCAAGCCCATAAAAATCATTGTGCTAACTTAAATAAATTATTTAAGGCCCAAATAATTTTATTTCTAATTAATTGGCCCAAAAACCAATTAAAACATTAAACATTTAAAAATTAAAATACTCAAGCCCGGCCCACCTAACCCGGACTCGGACCGACCTAACCCAACCCATGACTACCTGAACCAACCCAGCACTCAACCCTGACCCATAACCCGACCCAGCAACCCCCCAAACCCCAAACCCGATCACCCCTCTCCTTCTCTTCTCGGTTGGGCGAGCAGCAGTTACTTCCGGCAATTGGCCGACCAACTCCGGCCACCACTGGCCGAATTATTACCACACACATCTAACCTACTCCTAGGCGGTTCTAACAAGACAAGAATCAGCCCAAACGGTGGTCCGAGGAAGGAGAACGAAGCCTTGCAACAGGCTGTCCCCCAGCTCGCGCCCAGCCCTGAGCGGCTGCCGTAAATTCAATCGTTCTCCCTACTCCGGCCATATTTTTCCGTGAAACCACTTCTCAATCCTAGCCAACATCTAGGGGGTTCAAACCCTTTAGACCTCACCCCAAACCATGTACTGAGGAGGGAGAACGAAGCCTTCTTCCTCAGAACACAAATCTGCGCGATCTGGTGCACTAGAGGAGAAGTGCTTCGTTTCAGACCGACAAAACCAACAGGACCACTCGACCACAAGGACCCTAAGACATGCCCTCAGATGTGGATTAGCCGCCTGAACCTTTACCATGCATAAAAAACTTGATCATACTCATGAAAGATCAAGCAAAACGTGAGAAAAAGGAAAGAAAAATACCATCTGCATATAATTCTGAACAACAAACATATATACCACAAACTTTCTGCTGTAAAAACCAAAATAATAGCTTATATGGTGTTGAGAAAAGAATTAAACATGCCTTTCGTAATTTTCCTTGAATAACACGCGATTGCGGGAGCACCGGGACGAAGAACGAGCGACCAAACTTCTAAATTTCTTGAAGGAACGTCTATGGGATCTTGGGGGTTTTTGGATCGTGAGAATGGGGGAGGGAGACGGCTGATGGGGTTTGGAATAGATTAGGGAGTGTTTTAGGTTTAAATTTTGGGTAGATAATATATTAATAGTAGATATTACTCAAAATAAAGATATTATACCTTAAGCAAAATCTTTAAAACTCTTAAAAATAATAATAATCTGATACTAAAAACCATTATCCCGAAATTAAGACTTGAGGGATTTTTAAATATTAATAAAAGTCAATAAAATGACTTATTTTGGCCAAAAATCAATTATTAAATAAATATATATCTAAATACTAAAATTTTCTTGACAAAATACCTTAAAATAATATTTTAAGGCTCATAAACTCATAAAATATTTTTGGCTAAGAATTTTGGTATCTCGTCCGTCCACGGTCCCGTCTACGCGATCAAAATAATAAATATTCTCAAAAATCCAAAAATACCATAACTGCGGGTTAAATGATAAAATAAATTTAAATCATGCATATAATTCACATAATAACACATAAATGTCATTTAACCTAAATATAAATTTTTAAATAATTATTTTCCCTAATTATGCATGCGAATTTACGTATTAAAATTTTCGGGTGTTACATTAGAGCATATAAACAACATTCTAGTTGATTGCAATTTCCTTTGAGCGTTCGTGATGGAGTGCACTTATATGGTGACGAGAGTCGGGCTCGCGATTTTTTACCACGAAGTTGCGTGGTAAGTGCCGAGCTTGGTCGGGCTTTTCAATTTGACCACGAATTGCGTGGTATGTGCCGAGCTTAGTCGGGCTTTTGAGAACACCACTGACATAGATTTATGATGCCGCTGATGTGGCTTTTGATGCTACTGAGGTGGGATTTTGAGTGCCAGACCTGCCTGGGCTTTGTATACCACTGATGTGGGCCACTGAAGTGGACTTTGAGTGCCATTGACGTGGGCTTTTGAGTGTCAGACCTGCCTGGGCTTTTGATACCACTGATGTGGGCCACTGAAGTGGACTTTGAGTGCCACTGACGTGGGCTTTTGAGTGCCAAACCTGTCTGGGCTTTTGATACCACTGATGTGGGCCACTGAAGTGGACTTTGAGTGCCACTGATGTGGGCTTTTGATACCACTCATGTGGGCCACTGAAGTGGACTTTGAGTGCCACTGACGTGGGCTTTTGAGTGCCAGACCTGCCTGGGCTTTTGATACCACTGATATGGGTCACTGAAGTGGACTTTGACTGCCATTAACATGGGCTTTTGATGCCACTGACGTGGGCTTTTGAGTGCCAGACCTGCCTGGACTTTTGATACCACTGATGTGGGCCACTGAAGTGGACTTTGAGTGCCACTGACGTGGGCTTTTGATGCCACTGACGTGGGCTTTTGAGTGCCAGACCTGTCTGGGCTTTTGATACCACTAAAGTGGATTTTGACTGCCACTGACGTGGGCTTTTGAGTGCCAGACCTGCCTAGACTTTTGATACCACTGATGTGGGCCACTAAAGTGGAATTTGGCTGCCACTGACGTGGGCTTTTGAGTGCCAGACCTGCCTGGGCTTTTTATACCACTGATGTGGGCCACTGAAGTGGACTTTGAGTGTCACTGACGTGGGCTTTTGATACCACTGATGTGGGCCACTGAAGTGGACTTTGAGTGCTAGACCTGCCTGGGCTTTTAAAATGTTGAACCATAGATTGAGTCTTACAACGAGATTGCAAGCCCAATATAGTAGAATAGGGTCATACTACAAGATTGTCTGCCCATGGATGTAAAATATGGTCTTATTGCAAGATTGCATGCCCGATGACGTAGAATAGGGCCTTATTGCAAGATTTCACGCCCGATTTGATATAATTGGGTCTTACAGCGAGATTGCATGCCCAATATAATAGAATAGGACCTTACTGCATTATAATGCCCAATATGTAATCCTATACAAATCACATAATAGCCATAACACGATTAAGCATTATAAAATCAATACTTATCTATTGTAGCAACCAAGGATGAGGTGTTGAGAACAAAGATTATGACATGAAAGCGATAACAACAAATAATAGATATTCACTTGCCGATGCTTGAAAATTGATCAGGATGTGATGATCATCCATGGAATTTTGTGTTGAGTTGAGCAGCCCCTATAATCCATTTTAACAAACAGTTCCTGTACATGCAAAGGTCGATGAAAAAACGAGGGGTATTCGGCTTAGATCTCTGCCCGTGATACAACTCTTGAGGTGTAGCACCAATCTCGCATATATCACCCTGTATAGCTCAAGAAACAAGTCGCAAACTCCAACCACCGAACCAAATAATATCGAAAAGCCGATGGATATAGCCCAATGTAATATCAATAATATTGCATGTAAAAGATTGAAAATCATACATAAAACTAGCAGAATTCAAACCGTAAGATACCGTTTGGCATCATGGATGAGATGTGCGATAGATGAATAAAAACATGATAAGATGTTGATAAACAAGATATAGATATGAATAATATGTTGTTTTGTATGTTTTTTATTTTGTAGGATTATTGTGTTTATTTTCTTAATCACCATTGTCAATTTCACACAATTTCACTTATATGACACTCATCCTCCACTAATACCATGTGTTAAGAGGTATTTGTCATCAAGCCTATATCTAATGTTATACCGGGCCATGAGATATCATTGGGTTAAAGAAAAAATGAGAAAAACATGAGATGAGTAAAAATTTGTGTCTCATCCCACTGCTATCTCATGTACCAAACGGTACCTAAGACGAAGAGAAACAGTAATGAGGGCAGCGATGCATGAAAGTGGCAATAGCAGGGGCGGCCAGTAGAGGCCCGAGAAAGCCCAATAAACTTTTCTTCATCACTTCTGCTAGGTATGGAGTTCTTCCTTTCATTAAAGGATAACATTCAGAGACTATCCTTTCTCAAACACTTAGCGTGAACTAGAGTCTTGAGAAATTCTCAAAAAAAGAAAAAAACCAGGACCTGAAGCATAATGATCTTTTCCTAATTTAGATATTGTAAACTTGACCTCATTGTTGTGTATTATGCAGAGAACAGAGGTAGAGGCAAAGGTGAGCACCGAGGAACACAAGCATAAAGTGATGGAATATCTTCAGCCCATAGAGAGAGATAAAGATGATTTCGCGATGGAAATATGCGGAAACATTAGCACGAATCAATAGTGGATTGGGCTTGCAAAGTGGACTGGGCTTGAACACTTCTCCATGTTCATCTTGTACAGCCTACAGACACCCCTTTCCTCCTAATATTTCATTGGTTCTGGCTTCCTCCAGAATTAAGAACCCACAGTAGAGATGATATCATGGGATTAATTTTCGTTCCTACAGAAAGCGCCAATTGATGCGTTCAAAAATTTTCGCATCAAATGAATTAACTTGAATCGGTAATCAAGAGCAAATTTCTTCAATAAACCGAGCCAAATGGTCTTAAATATTTCTGTGTATCAAAAAACATGCGATCCTCAAGTCAGTATAGGATTCAATAGAAAAGATGTATGAAAATTGCAAGGTAAGAGTAAGAAAGAGACATAAATAAGATATGTAAAAGAAGTATATGAGAGGCGTATGAAAGAAAAACAACTTGTCCTAATAAGGGTGAGAAGTCAGGAAAAAAGTCTTAGTCCATGTAGAATTATAATGTGTAATACAACTAGATTTATGCATATCCATGCAATATTATGGTATATATCTAAAATATAAATAAAGATGTAATGCCCCGAAAAATACCCAATTAAATAATTTATGAGAATTGGAATTAAATTCTATGTTTCATAAATTAGAGAACTGAAATTGAATTTTATAAATGATCGAGGACTAAATTGCAATTTGGGAGAGTTTCAAGGACTAAAATGCAAATTGGCTAGACAATACACTTAATGAGAATTAAGTGTTGTCTCCAAATCATTCCCATTTTCACAACTTCACCGAGAGAGAGAGAAAGCCATAGCCAAGGCTTTTCAAGCATTTCAAGCCTCGATCCAAGAAAATCCAACTGGTAGAATTTTGATTTGAGCACGATTTTGCGATCCTCGCAACAAGAGCTACATTTCTACGTAAGTATGATTAAATTATACCAACTTCTAATTTTGAGATGTTGTTGGATTTGAATTTTAGTTGGATAAATATGTTCTTGAGATAATAGAGATGGTATATCTAAGATGGTTTGAGAAAATACCATCGTTTGAACATGTTTTTGATTTTCGAAGAATTTTCGGAATTTCTAGAATTTTTGGTTAATGATTTTCGAAAATTAGAGATGATTTTGATGATGATATTGTGATGGAATTGTAGTAATATTGATGTTGAGAATTTTAGAAATACCCGATTTTTAGACGTTATGCCGTCGGGTTGAATCTTGAAGAAATTGTTAAATGATTATTTAGCAAGAATGACAAGAAATTGATATGAGTTTCATATTGATGTAGCTTTCGAGACTTGAGCATTCCGGACTTGAAATTGAGGTATGGATAGACAATGAAGAGCTTGGGATTGAATCCTCGAGAAGATTTGAGATTCTCGAGCCCAATAAATCACACACTTATTTGCTATATTATTTGAATTATATGAATTGATTGAATAGCATGAAATTATGAATTTGATTTTATTCGATGATTATCGATATATGATTCATGCTAATGATTTGATATATGAGATGAGATACTCAGATTGAGCAGAGATTTTGTTCAGATTTGATGGCAGACTTGCCTAGATTGCAGCGGACGTTTGGGTCTATATTTGAGTGGCATGGAATGTAGAGCAACTTCCATGACCAGAATACTCTATATAGGAGTGCCGAAGTCTGGGGTTGATAAGCTCAATGCCCACCCCGATTGGGAGAGTAGGTGGTGACGTTGTGTTTTCTTTTCCCTTGGGATCCCTAAGACCGAGATTCAGACTGAATCAGAGAATTGATAACCCCAGATTCTTGAGCATGCATTTCACCCATGCATTATCCATTTGAGATTACTTATGGATTTATATTGATATCATTGAAATGTTTAAATTCTCATTTGTTTATGTCATTCATACTGGGTTTTTATACTCACCGGTTTTCCGGTTGTTGCTTTGTCTTGTGTGTGTGCATTGCAAAAGAAGGTTCGGGTTCAAGCTTTAGAGGACCTTAAAGATTTGAAATTAGAGTAGAAGTGGAGCTCGAGTCTAGCAATCGAATGATTTTAAATAAATGCTGAAAACTTGTTGAATATTTGGAAGTTACAAACTTGTTGCATTTGATACTCGTTTGAATGATTTTCGGACATCTCTTTATTGTATATTGTAATCAAGACTTTGAGAGGTCACCATTCCGGGTCTTTGGAGCAAGAAAAGAAGAGAAAAATAGAGATTTTTGAAGCCCCAGCGCGCTCGCTCAGCCCAGGGGCGTGCCCGCGCATCTGGTGCGCAATTTTGCGCAACGAAGGCGCGCCCGCGCCTCCTAGTCCAAAAAAAAAATAAAATCTTTCCGCGACGCGTGTTTGCTTCGCCGAATGTAAGGTATGCGTCGCCAAATGTCTTATTGATTTTTTTAAAATAATTGCACCCGAGGTCTCCACATTAGGTGGTATCAGAGCGAGGTTGAGATACCTTGAGTACATTGTAGGCTGAGAATGGGGTAGATTGAGTCCTCTTTATTTTATTTTCGCATGAGATTGATTACATTGCATGATTATATGAATTCCATGCAAGCATGCTTAACTGCTTTAAGATTATGTTACTACTTGACTCTTTGAATTAGTTGTAAAGCATGTCATGATTGAACAGGGAATCAGAACGATTCCCTTTGAGAATTTCAAGAACGAATCAAAATGATTCTAGATAAGAAATTGAGCATGATTGAATTGAAAGAACAGAAAATGAGAGATATTGAAATGATATTTTTGATATCTTAACTGTTCATACATTGATATTCTATTATCAGAGAATGGCTCCTCGTAGGACAAGAAACAATCCTAGTACAGAGGAAGCACCTCAGACTGGGGAAGTCCCATGAACAGTAGGAATACCTCAAATTGAACAGGGCAGTGCTGCAGCCGACCCTATGGATACTACTCCTACACCAATGGAGGTATTACTAAAGAGATTCCAATCCTTTAAGCCACCAACTCTGAAGGGCACAGAAAATCCCATAGAATGTGAAAGTTGGATTGAAGACATCGAGCAATTATTTGAGTCATTGGACTATTCTGACGAACGTAGAGTTCGACTGATTTTTCACCAATTGCTTGGCGTAGCCAAGAGTTGGTGGGTGACAACTAAGAAAGCCTTGGAGAATCAAGGTACCGTAATCACTTGGAGTGTGTTTAAAACTAAATTTTACCAGAGGTTCTTTCCTACTTCTTACATAAAAGACAAAGAAGCTGAATTTGCCAGTACAGGATGAACTGAACATCGAGGACTATGTTGCTAAGTTCTCGAGCTTGCTGAGATTTGCTCCTCATATTGCTGAGAATGAGGAGGCTAAGGCTGATAAATTCATAAATGGCCTTAATCCTGACATCTTTACCTTGGTCAATGTTGGGCGACCGAATAATTTTGCTGATGCCCTTAATAAAGCCAAGGGAGCAGAAGCGGGTATCCTGAGACAGAGAGGGACCTCATTCATGCTTCAGTCCTTGAGACAGACACTGTCACCCCCCTCAACCACAATTCCAGCAACAGAACAGATATGAAGGAGGTGGTAGCAGTAGTAGTTGAAAGGACCGATTCAAACCCAGAGGGAAACAGTTCAAGATACAAGGTAATAGCTCATCGAGATTCAGTGGACCAAGACAATCTGGTTCGGTTCAGAGTTCAGGGTACTCAGGTGTGTACTGTAGCAATTGTGGAGGAAGGCATCATAGTGATCAGTGCAGAGGAGTTTCAGGTAGCTGTAATATATGCATCAGGTGGGACACTTTGCTAAGGTGTGTACTGAACGTCGTTCTGAGATGTCGCAAAATATGGGTTCTTCAAGACCTACCTCAAACTTTCAACCTCGGAACAGGCCAGATCAGAACAATCAGGGAGGAAGCCAGAATGTGAATCAGCTTCCTAGACAACAAGTGAGGGTTTATGCACTCACTGAGGATCAAGCTCAGACTGCACCAGATGATGTGATAGCAGGTAAATGCTTTATTTCTGGTTATCCTTCTTATGTATTGATAGATACAGGTGCTTCTCATACATTCATAGCCGAGAGATTTATTGAGCTGCATTTTTTACCCTCTGAGCCTTTACCTTATGAAGTTGTTATTTCTTCATCGTTGGGTAGAGGAAATTTATCTGTGAAATTTACTAGAGGTTGTGAACTACAATTTGAAGGGAACGTGATAGAATTCGATGGTATAGTTCTTGATCTGTCTGATTTTGACTGTATTATTGGCATTGATGTACTGACCAAGTATAGGGCTACAGTGGATTGTTTCCACAAAGTTGTCAGATTTAGACCAGAGATGGCAGATGACTGGAAATTCTATGGTAAGGGTTCTAGAGCTAAGATCCCTTTGATTTCAGCGTTAACTATGACACGTTTACTGCAGAGAAGTGCCGAATGATTCTTGGTCTATGCAGTAAATGTACTGAAATCTAGCCCAGAATTAGCAGACATTCCAGTTGTGAAAGAATTTGAAGATGTGTTTCCAGATGAAATTCCGGGTTTTCCTCCAACCCGTGAGATTGAATTCAGTATTGAATTGATGTCTGGTACTTTACCTATTTCGAAGGTTCCCTACAGAATGGCACCACTTGAACTTAAAGAACTCAAAGAGCAACTTGAAGATCTATTATCCAAGGGATACATTAGATCGAGTGTGTCACCTTGGGGTGCTCCAGTGCTATTTGTAAGAAAGAAAGATGGGTCGATGAGACTATGTATCGACTATCGACAATTGAATAAATCCACAGTAAAGAATAAGTACCCTTTGCCCCGAATAGATGATTTATTTGATCAATTACAGGGTTCTTCCATTTATTCGAAGATTGACTTACGATCTGGATATCATCAATTGAGGGTCAGAGAGGCAGATGTGACCAAGACCGCATTTAGAACCAGGTATGGGCATTTTGAATTCTTGGTTATGCCTTTTGGAGTGACGAATGCTTCTGCTGTGTTTATGGATTTAATGAACAGAATTTTTCAGAAGTATGTTGACGAGTTCGTGGTAATATTTATTGATGATATTCTGATCTATTCTAAGAATGAAATTGAACATGCAGAGCACTTGAGAATTATCTTGCAGATTTTGAGACAAGAACAGTTATATGCCAAGCTGTCCAAGTGCGAGTTTTGGTTGGACCGAGTTGTATTTCTTGGTCATGTGGTTTCAGGAGAAGGGATTTTAGTCGATCCCAGTAAAGTCGAGGCAGTGATTAACTGGCCTAGACCTACTTCTGTTCCTGAAATATGCAGTTTTATGGGTTTAGCAGTGTATTATCGCAGATTTATTGAGGGATTTCTAGCATTGCGAAGCCGATAACCCAATTAACCCAGAAGAATGTTCCGTATGTTTGGACAGATGCCTGTGAGAAAAGCTTTGTTGAGTTGAAGAGGAGACTGACCAGTGCTCCTGTATTGACTATTCCATCAGGTACAGGTGGTTTTGTCGTTTATTGTGATGCATCTCACAGAGGTTTGCGTTGTGCTTATGCAAAGAGGCCATGTGATAGCTTATGCATCAATACAATTGAAGCCACACGAGACCCGATATCCCGTATATGATCTTGAACTGGCAGCCATTGTTTTTGCCTTGAAGATTTGGCGCCATTATTTGTACGGTGAAACCTTTGAAATATTTTCTGATCATAAGAGTTTGAAATATCTATTTTCTCAGGCAGAACTAAACATGAGACAGAGGCGTTGGTTAGACTTGCTGAAAGATTTTGACTGTGAGATTAAGTATTATCCAGGGAAGTCTAACGCAGCTGCCGATGCCTTGAGTAGAAAGGTATGCAATTTGTCTTTGTCTACGATGGGTGTGTCTAGATTGATTGAGAATTTTTGTACTTCTGGTTTGGACTTTGAGACAGATATGCAACCGATCAGAATTTTCGCAATCCAAGCGGAACCAGAATTAATGATGAGAGTTAAAGAAGCACAAAAATCCAATCAGAACATCCAGAGTTCAATTGAGAAAGTCAAATCTGGACATCAGTCAGAATATGATGAAACTTTGTTCGTGAATAACCGTATTGTTGTGCTAGATATTTCAAAATTGAGACAACATATTCTGCAAGAGGCTCATTGCAGTAAATTTAGTGTACACCCAGGCAGTATAAAGATGTATAATGACTTGAAAAGTCAATTCTGGTGGAAAAATATGAAAGCAGATGTGACAAAATTTGTATCCCGATGCTTAAACTGTCAACAAGTGAAAGTAGAAAGAAAGCAACCAGGTGGTCTATTGCACAGTTTAGCAATTCCAGAGTGTAAATGGGATCACATCACTATGGATTTTGTCACTAGACTACCAAAATCCTCGAGAGGATGCGATGCAATCGGGTAGTCGTTGAGTTGACAGACTAACTAAGTCTGCATGCTTTATTCCTTATCAGATGACATACCGACATGATCAAATTGCCAGCATTTATGTCAAAGACGTAGTGAGATTACACGGTGTGCCGAAATCTATCGTTTCAGATCGAGACCTTAGATTTACTTCACACTTTTGGCACAGTTTACAAGAAGCTCTTGGTACTCGTTTGCACTTGAGTACAGCTTATCATCCTCAGACAGATGGACAGTCAGAGCAGACTATCCAGACTTTAGAAGATATGCTGAGAGCTGTGGTACTAGATTTTGGTACCAGGTGGCAAGATTCGTTGCCACTTGTTGAATTTTCCTATAACAACAGCTATCAAGCAAGTATTGAGATGACTCCTTTTGAGGCGTTATATGGTAAGAAATGTAGATCCCCGTTGTTTTTGGGATGATCTTTCAGAAGTACCAGTGACTGGGCCAGATATGATCAGGGATATGTCGGATAAGATAAAGTTGATTCAGTCAAGAATGAGAGCAGCACAGGACAGACAAGCCTATATTCTAATGTCATACGCAGGCCCTTGAGTTTTGAACTAGGTGACCGTGTATTCTTGAAGATATCTCCTTTTCGAGGTACAGTTCGTTTTGGAAAGAGAGGTAAGTTATCACCAAGATATATTGGGCCATATAAGATTCTAGACAGAATTGGTGACTTAGCATACAGATTAGCTCTCCCTTCAGCTCTATCGGGTATTCATGATGTATTCCACGTGTCTATGTTAAAGAAGTATCAACCAGATCCTTCCCACGTACTTCAACCAGATGAGGCAAAACTGGATGAGACTTTGAGCTACTTTAAACGACCGATAAAGATTATGGACAGGAAAGATAAGCAGCTCAGAAATAAGTTGATTCCTTTGGTTAAAGAATAGTGGAGCAAACACGGCGTGGAAGAAGCAACTTGGGAATTAGAGCAGGATATGAGACAGAAATATCCTGAGCTTTTTGTTTGAATTTATTGCAGTGTAATTTCAGTTCAATGTAATTTATTGGGATATGCTTGAGATTTCGAGGACGAAATCTCTTATTAGAGGGGAGGAATTGTAATGATCCGAAAAATACCCAATTAAATAATTTATGAGAATTGGAATTAAATTCTATGTTTCATAAATTAGAGAACTGAAATTGAATTTTATAAATGATCGGAGACTAAATTGCAATTTGGGAGAGTTTCAAGGACTAAAATGCAAATTGGCTAGACAATACACTTAATAAGAATTAAGTGTTGTCTCTAAATCATTCCCATCTTCACCGAGAGAGAGAGAGAGAGAGAGAGAAAGCCACAGCCAAGGCTTTTCAAGCATTTCAAGCCTCGATCCAAGAAAATCCAACCGGTAGAATTTTGATTTGAGCACGGTTTTGCGATCCTCGCAACAAGAGCTACATTTCTACGTTAGTATGATTAAATTCTACCAAGTTCTAATTTTGAGATGTTGTTGGATTTGAATTTTAGTTGGATAAATATGTTCTTGAGATAATAGAGATGGTATATCTAAGATGGTTTGAGAAAATACCATCGTTTGAACATGTTTTTGATTTTCGAAGAATTTTCGGAATTTCTAGAATTTTTGGTTAATGATTTTCGAAAATTAGAGATGATTTTGATGATGATATTGTGATGGAATTGTAGTAATATTGATGTTGAGAATTTTAGAAATACCCGATTTTTAGACGTTATGCCGTCGGGTTGAATTTTGAAGAAATTGTTAAATGATTATTTAGCAAAAATGACAAGAAATTGATATGAGTTTCATATTGATGTAGCTTTCGAGACTTGAGCATTCCGGACTTAGAATTGAGGTAAGGATAGACAATAAAGAGCTTGGGATTGAATCCTCGAGAAGATTTGAGATTCTCGAGCCCAATAAATCACACACTTATTTGCTATATTATTTGAATTATATGAATTGATTGAATAGCATGAAATTATGAATTTGATTTTATTCGATGATTATCGATATATAATTCATGCTAATGATTTGATATATGAGATGAGATACTCAGATTGAGCAGAGATTTTGATATATTGAATTGCATCATCTTATTCATATTGAGCCAGACTTTGTTCAGATTTGATGGCAGACTTGCCTAGATTGCAGCGGACGTTTGGGTCTATATTTGAGTGGCATGAAATGTAGAGCAACTTTCATGACCAGAATACTCTATATAGGAGTGCCAAAGTCCAGGGTTGAGAAGCTCAATGCCCACCCCGATTGGGAGAGTAGGTGGTGACGTTGTGTTTTCTTTTCCCTTGGGATCCCTAAGACCGAGATTTAGACTGAATCAGAGAATTGATAACCCCAGATTCTTGAGCATGCATTTCACCCATGCATTATCTATTTGAGATTACTTATGGATTTATATTGATATCATTGAAATGTTTAAATGCTCATTTGTTTCTGTCATTCATACTGGGTTTTTTTACTCACCGATTTTCCGGCTGTTGCTTTGTCTTGTGTGTGTGCATTGCAAAAGGAGGTTTGGGTTCAAGCTTTAGAGGACCTTAAAGATTTGAAATGAGAATAGAAGTGGAGCTCGAGTCTAGAATCGAATGATTTTAAATAAATGTTGAAAACTTGTTGAATATTTATAAGTTTCAAACTTGTTGCATTTGATACTCGTTTGAATGATTTTCGGACATCTCTTTATTGTATATTGTAATCAAGACTTTGAGAGGTCACCATTCCGGGTCTTTGGAGCAAGAAAAGAAGAGAAAAATAGAGATTTTCAAAGCCCTAGCGCGCCCGCGCATCCGGTGCGCAATTTTGCGCAACAGAGGCGCGCCCGCGCGCCCTAAGGGCACGGCCGCGCTGCCGCAGGGCACGGTCGCGCTGCCGCAGGGCACGGTCGCGCTGCCGCAGGGCAGCGGCGGCGCGCCCGCGCCTCCTAGTCCAAAAAAAAAAAAAATTCTTTCTGCGTCGCCGAATGTAAGGTATGCGTCTCCAAATGTCTTATTGATTTTTTTAAAAATAATTTCACCCGAGGTCTCCACAAAAGATATGATAGGATTTTTATCATATCATCATAATTTTTAATATTCATTAAAATTTTTGTAACGAAAAATGTTTTGGCAGCTCTAAAAGATATTTTGTGCCATAGAGATAAAACAGGAGTTTTTTTTTTTATCATTTGTCTCAAATATTAGTCCTTTTTTTATATTTAATATTATTTTATATATTATATATTATTATATCAATCTACCATCATCATTAAATACATTAATTACTTTCAAAAAAAATTTTATCCTATTAAGTAAAACTGAATTTTTTTTCTAAAATTTACCAATTAACTACTTCAACATTTTTTTTCCTCCATATATAGAGTAAAACTGAATTTTTTTTTTCTAAAATTTATCTTTTCAATAACTTATTTAATATGTGAAAACACACATGAATCTGATCTAATATATGAAAAGGAATGAAACCACACGGGCAAACTGATAAGTGCATTTTGTATGCATTATTTTGTGATATATTTATATATATTTTTGTGTGCATTCATATTGTTTTTATGTGTTTTTATGTGTTTTAGTTCATGTGTTTGTATTTCACTCTTTCGGTTATTTTTGTAGAAAAATGGATTTTTGAAGAGTGAATTACGGAGCAGCTTTGTTCAAAAAATCAAATTTATTTTTAGATATATCCAAATCCGATATCCACCATTCAGAATGAAGTTCAAAATGTTTTGAAGCTGCTGTCCAAATTTCAGGTCAATCCGACGGCTAGAACTCAAGATATGAATTTTTCAAATTTGTCGCTCGGAGCAGGTTGAAAGTTACGCTGATGGTGAGTGTTGTAGCGCGTTAGCACTTGAGTTTGGCGCTAGGAAGAGTGCTAACGCGCTTAGAAGAAGGTGATTGGCGCTAAAGAGGAAGCTAACACGCTAATGAAGGAAGGTGGAAACGCTATCGCGCAAGTCTTTAGCGCTTCAGAAAATAAATAACGCGTGCGGGTGAGATTCTACCTCGCGCGCGCGAGTGTTTATGAAGTCACTGTTTTGTTGAACTGCGCGTGCGCGAGATACATCCCAGGCGCACGCGCGTGTCACGGAGGAGAAAAAATCCGAGAAATTCTTGTGACGTAAGGAATTGATTTTTAAGGGATCCGAACACTATAAATAGAAAATTTGAATGAATTTTAGGGGTTCCGAGTTCCCAGTTCCAGAGTTGCAGAACAGAGAAGGAGGCGGCTACGGCATCCGGATAATTCTTTCTCTTTTCTTCTTTTTCTTCTTATTTCTAGTTTCAATTATTGAGTATTTTATTTTCAACCAAGATGGCGTGATTGTGCCGAACGAATTTATGTAGAAAACTTTGATGTTTGTTTGGGATTTTTTAGAGTTGATTTTATTTTATTGATTGTTAGATTTATATTTGTCTTGTGAATAGTCTGATCAACTGTTTGCTTGCATGTTAATTAATTTCAAGTCGACAGAGGAGGTATCGATTTTGATCACTTTGATAACCAACATATTGTAAAATCGACTAGAAATAGAATTCGATTTCAGTGAGCGGTTTGGGTGTAAACTGAATTTTCATAAATATTTAATGCATTCAAATTTGATTAGAATTACGAAAGATTAGTTCATCAATATTTGAATAGGTTTGATTGTTCTAGAAATAGTCCTTTAAACAAATTAGAAGAATTCCCGTGAATTAAGATTAAATCTGAGTCTTGAATTGACTACATGCTACATGATTTGTTCGGTACCTACGTGTGTCTTGGTTGTCTTTGTTTAATTATTTTTATATTCAGTTATTTTTATTCTTATTTCTTAAGCAGTTTTTATTTTATATTCTTATTTTATTTAAATCAAATTGCTTTATATTATTTTTTCTAGATTAAGTAAAATAATTAATTCTTGAGAATTGACAACAGTCCCTGTGGGATCGATACTTGGACTCTCTGTCCACTTTACTATTACTTGACCTGGTATGCTTGCCAGTAGATTTATATCACACCGATTTAGCCGGTCAAGTTTTTGATGTCGTTTCCGGGGACTGTTCAGTTAATATTAGGATAGATTATTTGCTTGAGACTAGACTTTTTTTTCTTGCATTTTTTTTATTTTTAATTATTAATTATTTTTTTTCTTACTTGTGAGGTACTTGGAGATGGATAATCGACAAGTGTTCACAAGATTTGGTCAATAATACTCGGAGCCCTTCTATGCTTGGGGGAGATTCAATGATTTGGCTAACAGGTTTAGATGTCATGATTTTTCGAACTACACTCTAGTTCAAATTTTTTATGGTGGTTTGGATGAGCTAACAAGACGTTGGATAGATTATGGAGCTTTGGCCACTGGCAGTCACTTGTTCAGCAGAGATGAAAACAGTGCGATGCACTTGTTAAATGATATTGCAGATTTCGACTATCATTGGCATTGTGATCCTTCACTGTAGGGTTGGAGTCACCAATATCCTCCAAATATCGACTTTAAAATTTTTTCGAACCAACCACCGGAGCGTCAAGAAGAGTGTGTAGGGTATTTTGAGGATTATGTGGCTCAGTTGGACAATCTTTTGCGGCAACATACAGAGACAAATAAATTCTTAGAAAGCCGTATCAAGTCTTTGAGTCTTTTGGATGAACAGATTGCGCTTCTTAGAGAACCAAATTTGGAGATCTGTCAAGAGAGTGAAGTAACTGAGCCAGCGCATGAAGAAATAATTTTTGAAAAATTTTCTTGTGAAGAAGAGCCAATAGTGGACTTGGAGGAGGAAAAAACATACAAGGCTACATATTTTACCTCGTCAATGGTCATTTCATGTACACCGTTAGAAGATTCTTTCTTGCCATTGACGCCATCTCCAGCATATTCCATCCTCTATGAACATCAGCCTAGATTCGGAGTCTCCTTCCAAAAGAAAAATTTCAGACCAAGTGTTGTTGGACCGACAAGCTTAAACTGCATATATCCCGCCAAGCTTGAGGGCGAAGAAAATCAAAACCCATACGTAGAATCGTATGATTCTTACTATGGGCGGCAACCACTATTTGATGATGAATTTTGCATAGTCGGACTATAGACTATAATTTTAGCGCTGACTGGGATGCAACCCAGTGTTTTTTTTGTTTTTGATTTTTATTTTGATTTTCGGTTTTTATGTTTTATGTTTTGTTTTTATTTGATTTTGTTTTCTTTTCCATGCCAGTTGGTCGTGCCTGCCGATATATCTAGATGATGCTACTGTCTCAGCTGATACCGTCAAGAAGGAAAAGGATGAATCGAAAACCAAGGGAGTGTTATTTTTATTTTTGTTTTCATTTTGTTTTCGTTCGTTTTGCATTCTGTTCATTGTTCTGAAGCATTGAGGGCAATGCTTTGGATAAGTATGGGGGGTAGACTAGTATATTGCATTGTTTGTTATGTTTGTGTTGCATCTGTCATGTTTTGTGTTTGTTTGCATTTAGTTTGTTTTTTTTGTTGTTTGCATTTTTATGAGTAGGATGAGTCATAATAGCCAATGATGATGAAGTTTATTTGAAAAAAATGGATTTTTGAAAAAAAATTTCTCTTGACTTGACATGAGAAACTGTAGGTTGAACCGTGAATATTTTTAAGCACTAATGTTAGACCAGTGAATTGTAGCGAAAGATTTGATGAAGTTTTCTGTCTGTTTGATCATTGCACGACAATAGGTGGTTTGTGGATCTTGATTGTGTTTTATGAATTTTGATGAGGCTCTAGTTTACACTTATGATCTTGGGCGCACATAATAAAAAAAAAAATTTCAATTCCATTCGGGCCTTGAAAGGATTAAAATCCTATAAAAGACTAAATTTAAGGCTAAGTATGCGGATTAAATGGGATTGATGCTCCATCCAGGCTATAGACGAGGGGATTAGAAAGAAAAAATAAAATGATTTTTCGTATCCTATCCAGTTATAGCTAAGTCAGCGGGTAATTATTGGGGCTAAAGCAATACCGGGTGCAAAATCCGAAGGTGTGTAATTCATTATCTTAAGGGAGGTGGGTTAAGTCTAGAGGTCGTTGGAAGGAATGGACACTAGATTGTGATACTTGCACTGATTTTTCATAGGTCTCTAAACAGATTTGAGACGAATTCGATCTAAGTTGCATGAAACCGGAATGACATTTCACACACACACGTTCACGTTAAACCGAAAGTGTATCATTTATGAGAGCATGTCTGTGTTTTTGGTTTTGTGATTGGACTTCTCGGAGGCTGTGCACATTTATGAATCGTCCTTACTTATATTTTTGTTTGCATATTGTTTTTACATGTCTTGCTCGAGGGCGAGCAAGGTTTAAGTATGGGGTGTTGATAAGTGCATTTTGTATGCATTAGTTCGTGATATTTTTATATATATTTTTGTCTACATTTATATTGGTTTTATGTATTTTTATGTATTTTAGTTCATGTGTTTATATTTCACTCTCCCGGTTAATTTTGTAGGAAAATGGATTTTTGAAGAGTGAATTACGGAGCAGCTTTGTTCAAAAAATCAAATTTATTTTTAGAAAGATTCAAATCCGATCTCCAATGTTCACAATGAAGTTCAAGATGTTTTGAAGCTGCTGTCCAAATTTCAGGTCAATCCGACGGCTAAAACTCAAGATATGAATTTTTCAAATTTGTCGCTCGGAGCAGGTTGAAAGTTGCACTGATGGTGAGTGTTGTAGCGCGTTAGCACTTGAGTTTGGCGCTAGGAAGAGTGCTAACGCGCTTAGAAGAAGGTGATTGGCGCTAAAGAGGAAGCTAACGCGCTAAGGAAGGAAGGTGGAAGTGCTATCGCGCAAGTCTTTAGAGCTTCAGAAAATAAATAACGCGCGCGGGTGTTTATGTAGTCACTGTTTTGTTGAACTGCGCGCGCGAGATACATACCTGGCGCGCGCGCGTGTCGCGGAGGAGAAAAAATCCGAGAAATTCTTGTGACGTAAGGAATTGATTTTTAAGGGATCCGAACACTATAAATAGAAAATCAGAATGAATTTTAGGGGTTCCCAGCTCCCAGTTCCCAGTTCCAAAGTTGCAGAATAGAGAAGGAGGCGGCTACGACATCCGGATAATTCTTTCTCTTTTCTTCTTTTTCTTCTTATTTCTAGTTTCAATTATTGAGTAGTTTATTTTCAACCAAGACGGCGTGATTGGGCCGAACGTATTTATGTAGAAAACTTGGATGTTTGTTTGAGATTTTTTAGAGTTGATTTTATTTTATTGATTGTTAGATTTATATTTGTCTTGTGAATAGTCTGATCAACTGTTTGCTTGCATGTTAATTGATTCCAAGTCGACAGATGAGGTATCGATTTTGATCACTTTGATAATCAACATATTGTAAAACCGACTAGAAATAGAATTCGGTTTCAGTGTGCGGTTTGGGTGTAAACTGAATTTTCATAAATATTTAATGCATTCAAATTTGATTAAAATTACGAAAGATTAATTCATCAATATTTGAATAGGTTTGATTGTTCTAGAAATAGTCCTTTGAACAAATTAGGAGAATTCCCGTGAATTAAGATTAAATCTGAGTCTTGAATCGACTACATGCTACATGATTTGTTCGGTACCTACGTGTGTCTTGGTTGACTTTGTTTTAATTATTTTTATCTTCAGTTATTTTTATTCTTATTTCTTAAGTATTTTTTATTTTATATTCTTATTTTATTTAAATCAAATTGCTTTATATTATTTTGTCTAAATTAAGTAAAATAATTAATTCTTGAGAATTGACAACAGTCTCTGTGGGATCGATACTTGGACTCTCTGTCCACTTTACTATTACTTGACCTGGTACGTTTGCCAATAGATTTATATCACACCGATTTAGTCGGTCACAAACCATCTGCCATGTGGCAATGTCATCCGTCCGAGATAGCGGACGCTCGAATTCGTTGTCATATGTTTTATTTTACTTTTGAAATCGATTTTTTTTTTCAAATTAAAAATAAAAAAAAACGAAATGAAATAGTAATTATAATATTAACAATAACATGGGTTTCAAAAAAAAATTAACAATAACATTACTATCATCATCATCATTATTATCATGTTGAAGGAGGAATCTGTTCAGCCTTACTCATCAACCGTAGCATGGAATTGGCTTTCCTTTGACCTCTTTCAGTGCCACTGTTTGCAACTTCAACCAAATAGTCATACACACCATACTGCAACGCGGCCAGAATCAAATTCCTATTATTCGATCCCAACTCCACGAGAACGGCCGTTGCACATTCCTTGTTTTTTGGCGTACCCTCTCGGATCAAGCTCACCAAAGTTTTTATGAATGGGAGCTGCCCAAGTTCTAGTCTCCCTTCCGGATTTGATGCAAGAATCAGCAACAGAGAGAGTGTTTCGTTCACCATGTCCAGCTTCTGGTCCTCCAGTACTTTAAGCAATGGTTTCACGATTCCAGCTTCAATGGCTTTGGCCTTATTCGAATGGTTAAGACACAGATTGAATAGCGCAGTGATAGCATCCTTTTTCCCTCGAATCGTTCCGTCTCTTATCAAATCCACCAATGGTGGAATCCCATTCAAGCACCCTATTTTCACCTTGTTTTCATCCAGCATCGACAAGCTAAACAATGCTGCTGCAGAGTTTTCTTGGGCACTAACTCTCCCCTTTTGCAAGATCTCTACTATAGCAGGAATAGCATCCTCTTTTGATATGAGTTTCTTGTTCGATTCCTCAATTGACAAGTTTAAAAGGCCTGTCACAGCATGTTCTTGGATTTTGGAATCGGGATAGGATAAAAGTTGAACGAGGGCAGGGATTCCTCCACTGTTTGCGATCAAGATTCTGTTCTCCTGGCTCTCTTTTGACAGCATACGAATTTTCTTTACAGCATCTCGTTGCTCGTTTAATTTACTAGAGTACAAGGTTTTAACCGATGACAAGATTTTGGGATTCTGATCTGGATCCGCATATGGTTCTATCTCCTTGTCGGGAAGTTGAAAATTGTTGTTTTCACACCATTGCAGAATCATTGTCTTGAGAGCAAAGTTAGGGGCTAAAGAGAAGTGTGTCAAGATTTGGCCTGTTTTGGGGCAACTTTGATTATTGGAATCCAACCATTGTTGTATGCTTTCTCTTTCATATGTCTGTAACAGCCAACGGTATAGTATAATTAAATATTTGTTTGATTTTGTTTTATAGTCAACTGAGACGCTGAAAAATCTTACTTGTCCTGTCGACACAATTACAGGATCAATCATGATTCCTAGAGTGATAGGGCATAGAAACTCATGAGGAATCTCGACAGAAGGGTGTCGTCTCTCAAGATATTTAGGCATTGATCTATCTTCTGCAAGACCTGCTAATCGCTTGAATTTGTTCAAAAGAAGCATGATCTGTTGCGTGTTCTCTGCACAATGGCCTCGTCTTTCTTTAACAAGTTTTCCTATGGCTAGAGTTTCCATGTCCAGCTCCTCAACGGTGCGCAAATCAAGCTTACTAGCCAGCCTCTCTACACTCGCACTATCCGCATTTCTTTCGTTGTTGGTCGACAAAGCCACCATCAAATCCATCGTTAGCTCCATGTCTTGAGTGTCCGTTCTTTTTTTGGCCCGTCTCAGCTGCACGCGCAGTAACTCAACCTGCATCATATATCTACCTAAAAATCTTTTATTATTTTATATTACGATTACAAAGAGTTAGATATTGCAATACTTGTTCTCTCTCTTCTTCTGAGACTCCAAGCTCATCGTAAGGCATTCCTTCCACAGCTCGACTTATCTTTTCATACACATCATGGAATTTAACCATCATGCCTTCACTTTCTAATGCCTGAATATTGAGGGGCCAACACAATTACTAGAAGCGGATTGAAATGCAACTTCAGAGAGAAGATGAAAAGATCAGAATTCAAACCAAGTAAATTTTGCTTCCGGCATGACACAGCTTCAACAATTTGTTGGCAGATTGAAAAGCCGCCTTCAACATCTTGAAACAATCGATCCCGGCATCGGCGTCCGTCTCCTGTATCTCCTCTAAAATGGGCGAGAGAAGCTTCAATCTTCTCACCAGATTATGGCATTCTTTTCTTTGAGTCTTCCTGTATTCTCCAATGGCTTTCGTGGATTCAATGATGGCAATAATTTGCCGAACCAACTCATGGGAATGGGCTCGTGGGCTCATCTGATCCTCCTCCGACGCCTGATCTTCCCCTTCGTGTTCATTAGCCGTCTCCATTTTTATTGACATTTATTTTTCTCTCTTCATTCTCTCCCCCTTTTTTCTTGGAAAATTGGTGTCATTCGATTTGTGCTATAGTTGCCGGTTTTTCGGGGGTTTTTTTTTTTATCCAAATGAAAAGCTTTGGGCCCAAAAAGAGGCCGGAAAGTTCAGCACATTAACGAATTGAAGGCAAAATTCTTTTAACTCCTTAATGTTTGATCTTTCTTCTGATTCAGTTTTAAATGTTTGAATTTCTCTGGGTTCATTCCTCAATATTCCAACATCCCCGATTTTCAAAAAATGACTGGATTAATCTTCCGTTACTTTGTTCGTTAAAATTAACAGTGACAAGCTAATCAAAAGCCCAAAAAAAGACCGATTTAGTCTTTCCGTTACTTTGTTCGTTAAAACTCACAGTGACAAGCTAATCAAAAGCCTAAAACGCAAATCACAAAGCTCTAATTTCATTCTCCAACATTTTTTTCTCCTAGGATTGGGTCGGAGATCATTTTCTACTACAATTTGGGAAAATGGACAAGAAATCCAGAGATATATACCTGCTAGACATCAACGTCGATATCATTCCAAAAGGGAAAGAGAAAAACCGAAATGAGAAAGAATAAATCTATCCATACTTACCTCGCCTCGCGGGTCATGTGCGCGTGTATGTTTTACCGACTAGCGTCTTTAAATTGAATGATAATAAATTCAGTGGAGCGAGTTCGACTTATTTGTCCCTTAACAATTGAAATGAACGTATATTTTTGTAGAATGACCTGTAATTTGACGTTGTGTTGAGGAGTAAATTAGTCAATAAAGGTGTCAATAATATATATACATATATATATTGTTTTTATTTTTATATATAAATATGCAATTTAAATTGTGAATTTAATTTTGTGTCCTTATTAATTGTTTTTCTTATTAATTTTTTTCTCATTTTCTCATTAATTGTTTTGTGCATTGTTTGTTTGGTTTTCATCACACTTTATCTTTAAGTCCATTGATTATTTTAAAAATAAGGCTAAAATTTATTTGCTTAAATAAATATTTTTTGCAACCAATATTTTTATGTAGTTTGTATTTATAAATTACTTGAATAAAACATGGTAAAAGATCATTTTTGTCTTTTTTTAGAGTTTTCAATTTTTCAATTTGTAATTCCTTTGTTCGTGATGTTGACTACAACTTATGTGTTTAAAATAATTTTTTTTGCAACCAACATATTTTTTGTTATATTTATAAATTACTTTTTTTTTTACGTGGAAACCCGCAGCTGCTACCTTGTGGTGTACTCTGGGTAAACCCCCAGACTAACACAATAGCCTGCAAACTACGCTAGTCAGATAAACCACACTAGGTACTTGAATAAAAAACATGATAAAAATCATTGCAATATAATTTTTAAGATTTTATAATTCTATAATCTCTTTATTCTACTTGTGGCAATTAGTCACAAAGTATGTGTTTAAATAAAAATTATATGCTTTTTTTTAGGCTTTTACTTTTCTAATCTATTTATTCTACTTGTGGCCATTAAAAAAATTTATATGTATAAATTATATATTTAAATAAAAATATAACTATATCATATGGTTTAGTTTCTGATATCTATTTTTTATTCTTTTTTATTTGTATTTAAAAACTGCTTAAATAAAATAAGGTCAAAAAATTAATGTGATATTTTTTTATAATTTAAAATTTTCAATTTTTAAATCCCTTTATTTGTTACCTTATCCGGATCGACTACTAATCAATTGATAAGCATGTTGTAATTAAATTAAATTAATTAAAATATTGAGATAACTGAAAACTTAAGAATTAATTATACAACTCAATCGAATTACAACAAAATACATAAATATCCTAAACTAAAGCCAACGGTAGTCTCTACACCTAGGTCCTTGTAACCAACTGAACATTGATCCTCCTCTAACGACTTGCAAGTTGCCCCATCGAATATAGTGTACATGATAGAACCAGAGACGTGAGTAAAATATCCAAGTACGTAATGTATGTGTTGGAACACGTTCTCGGATCAGTCAGATGTGATACCCGTAGCAGCGAAAGTTTAAAATTTTTATTTTCTGATCTGGAACGATTCCAAATCATGGGTATCAATTTCTAACGATTAAAACAAACAAGTAAAATAAAACAGAATTAAATTTTACCTCTCAAGTCTTAACTTGAGGTTATGGACTCCAACAGAAAATTCTGCTCTTCTTGTATATCCCAGAAACTGATGGCTCGCTCGATCAACTCCTGAATCAGGTCCACGAACAGAATTCTTAATCCCTCTGATAGACTGCACTAGAAAGTCTATCAGAAGTTTCTACGAAGAGAATAAACAGATCTGATCTGTTTAATCAGACTGCAAATTCGAAAATTTACAGACTGAAAAATCGAACACAGAGAAAAAGGGGGCGGCCAAAACCCTAGGGAGAGTGCTCTCTAGGTTTCGAAATTTGTGAGCTGTGTTGTGTAATTTCTGTACTGCAATAACTTATTTATAACATGGGCTGCTAACAGCTTAGGGCCCATTAGTCATAAGTTCAAGTCTGGCAAGCAAAGCCCGCATGTTCAAAAATTAATATAAAATTCATCGTGACTTAAATTGACAAGCCGATTTTACCAATGTGTACAGAAACCTTTTCTGTACATTTTAAAGTCAAGATAAATTTTCTAAATCCGAATTCAGTGGTTTCCAAAAATGGCATCCCTATGTCATTTTAGGAAATCTCACTCTCTCTACTCATTAATAAGAAGTCCTACTTCTCATTTGCTAAATTTAACTCATTAAATTTAATTATCTTAACGGGGATTAGAAATATATTACTTGTGTAACCCTCAATGGTTCAGGGATACAGCTAGCCGTGGGCCCACAACTCCTTGTGACTCGGAACAATAATTTTCGACTTACCCATCGAATCATGGTAAGAGCGCCTAGCAACATCGCCCCATGATTTTTTAGGTATCACTGATAGTGTCTGCAAGAACCAGTAGGTTTTGGTTAGCGTACAGTACGGTCCCTTCATCCATATATCCCGATCGAATCAACAACCATTGGTATATCGAGAGTCGTTCGAGATTCGATAATTATGCAATATATCTTGAAGATCAAATAGTGGCATCGCATGTGCAACTAGGAAACCAAGTAACCCAAAGCACATCATGTACTCTGGCCAGAGATTTGTCACACTAATATCTCCTAAGATCGCATAGGATATCCACACTCGCAAGCGTGTGCTGAATCCTTGAAAACAAAGCATTGACTCCTATATGTGTCGTAACTATAGCCAATCTCGACACCTGATGACCCTCATAGATTCGGTAAACGAGTCAAAGTACAGTACTAGCATATAGAGTCTCCATGATGTTTCAAGTAGTAAGGACTAATGGTGTACAACCAAAACCGCGGACTTATCCACTCAATTAGTGAAAACCACTTGGAAAGTCCGAATAGGGTAGTTTGATCATCCATCAAATGAATATCCATTTGCATGCTTCGAACATCTCTATGTTCCATACCAATGAAACGTGGTACTCGGCATCGCAAATGCTAGTCTCAATCTTGAGCGATCCTTATCCTTATTGCGGACGGCTCAATTTACTAGGAACTGGTTTAGAATATACAGTGATTACAAGATGTGTTTCATGATAGTCATCCATATCCACTATCACATCTTGCATACACTTTTGTATATTCAAGGTCTTTATCTAAACATTGTATAGCACGTCACAACATAACAATATGATAAAAGATAAAGTAAATGCCAATATAAAGTGTAAATTATATTAAACAAAGATTGTTTACAAATAGTGTCATAAAGGCCCTTAGCCACAAGTTGGGTAACAGGGCACCCACTCTTTCAATCTCCCACTTGCCCTAAAGCCAACTAGTCATTCTACGTAGTCCCATTGCTTCGCGATGTTTGTCAAATAATGGTCCTGGCAAGGGCTTAGTAAGTGGATCAGCGATATTGTCTGCAGAGGCCACTCTCTCGACAGTAATGTCTCCTCTTTCCCTGATCTCCCGGATGATGTGGTATTTCCTCAGTATGTGTTTGGATCTTTTATGAGACCTTGGTTCCTTTGCCTGAGCAACGGCACCAGTGTTGTCACAGTATACCGGGACTGGACCAACAGCTTCAGGAATGACCCCCAACTCTTGGAAGAAATTCATCATCCAAACGACCTCTTTAGTAGCAGCTGATGCTGCAATGTACTCTGCCCCAGTGGTGGAATCTGCTGTGGTGTCCTGCTTGAAACTCTTCCAAGAGACAGCACCGCCATTGAGCATGAATACAAATCCAGAGGTTGATTTCGAGTCATCCACGTCGCTTTGGAAGCTAGAGTCGGTATAGACTTCCAATTTCAATTCTCTTCCCCCATAAACCATGAATATATTCTTAGTCCTTATCAAGTACTTAAGAATATCCTTCACAGTTTTCCAATGCATTTGACCAGGGTTCGCTTGATATCTGCTTGTGACACTCAGAGCAAAGACTACATCTGGTCTGGTAGATATCATCTCATACATGATACTACCTATAGCTGACGCATATGGTATGTTTGTCATTTTCTCTATCTCTTCGTCAGTCTTGGAAGACATTGACTTGGATAGAGAAACTCCATGGCACATAGGTAGATGTCCTCTCTTGGACTCATCCATGGAAAACCTCTTCAATATGGTGTCGATGTAGGTTGCTTGAGTGAGTCCTATCATTCTTTTAGATCTATCTCTACAGATCTGTATTTCTAGAATATAGGACGCCTCACCCAAGTCCTTCATCGAGAATCTACCTGATAACCATATCTTTGTTGACTGCAACATCCCTACATCATTCCCAATGAGTAGGATGTCATCAACATAAAGTACTAAGAATGTCACAGCTTCCTTAACTACTTTCTTGTACACGCACGGTTCCTCCGGGTTCTTGATGAAACCAAAGTCTTTTATAGTTTCATCAAATTTCTGGTTCCAAATTCTTGACGCCTGTTTGAGACCATAAATTGATCTCTGAAGCTTGCATACCTTATGCTCTCTTTCCATGGATGTGAATCCCTCGGGCTGCATCATATAGATTTCTTCCTTAATGTTTCCATTAAGAAACGCAGTCTTCACATCCATCTGTCATATCTCATAGTCATACCATGTTGTTATGGCAATTAAGATTCTTATGAACTTGAACATTGCGACTGGTGAAAAAGTTTCATCATAGTCAACACCTTGTCTTTGTGTATAACCTTTTGCGACCAATCGTGCCTTGTAGGTCAGCACCTTAACATCAGGCCCAAGTTTTCTCTTGTAGATCCATTTACACCCTATAGGAACAATTCCATCGGGAGGATCTACTAAAGACCAAAATTGGTTTGCATGCATGGAGTCTATTTCAGACTGCATGGCTTCAAGCCATAGATTCGAATCGGCATCAAAAATTGCCCCCTTGAAGTTTCTTGGATCACATCCAACGATGGGCTCACTTTGATCCCCTTCAAGTAGGAGATTAAGTCGATCAGGAGGTCTAGAAGTCCTTTCGGATCTTCTAAGAGGTGTTATGTCAATTATTGGTTCCTGAGGTGTGGGGTTGCTATTTTGTATCTCGGGTACTTCTCGAACTTCTTCGAGTTCCATCATTTTGCCTTTCCTATCAAGTAAGAATTCCTTCTCAAGAAAGGTGGCATTCCTAGAAACAAACACTTTTGTTTCAGTAGGATGATAGAAATAATATCCGATCAAATTCTTCGGATACCCTACAAAATAACATAAAGTGGATCGACTATCCAACTTATCTCCCACTGTCTGCTTCACGTAAGCAGGACATCCCCAAATCCTCAAGTACGAATACTTAGGAGTTTTGCCAGTCCATAATTCATATGGTATTTTGTTCACAGCTTTAGTGTGGACATTGTTCAACAACAATACCGCCGTTTCAAGTGCATAGCTCCAAAACGAGGGTGGGAGCTCAGTGAAGCTCATCATAGATCGAACCATGTCCAACAGAGTTCGATTACGACGCTCTGCTACACCATTAAGCTGAGGTGTGGCAGGAGGAGTCCACTGAGAAAGAATTCCATTTTCTTTCAGATATCCCAAAAACTCGGTACTCAAGTATTCACCGCCTCGATCAGATCAAAGTGCTTTAATACTTTTACCTAGCTGTTTTTCTATTTCATTTTTGAATTCTTTGAACCTTTCAAACGATTCAGATTTATATTTCATTAAATATAATTACCCATACCTAGAATAATCATCAGTAAAGGTAATGAAGTAGATGTGACCATATTTAGTACCAATACTAAATGGGCCACAAACATCTGTATGGATCAAATCCAATAGACTTTGACTACGCTCGGGTTTTCAATTAAAAGGTGTTTTAGTCATTTTTCCTTTCAGACAGGACTCACAAGTAGGTAGAGAGTTTATATCTGACGAATCAAACATTTCCTCTCCCACTAGCTTGTTCATCCTTCGTGAGGAAATATGACCTAGCCTAGAATGCCAAAGGTTTGCCGGGTTTTGACTATCATTTTTCCTTTTAATTGTTGTTTCCGGTTTATCAACATAATTAACTGGTACGTCTTTCAATTTTAAGTTATATAGATCATTTTCAAGTTGTCCACATCCAATTAAACATTCATTCTTGTAAATATTGCAAATCCCATTCACAAAATTTCAAGAAAAACCATCTCTATCAAGCATAGAAACAAAAATAATGTTTTTAACCAAATCTGACACAAATAAAACATCTCTAAAAAATAACTTAAAATTGTTCTGCATAATTAAATAAACGTCTCCCACAGCTTTGGCTTCAACTCTAGAACCATTTTCGAGCCTCAACTGGGTCTCACCCATCCTAAGCTTACGACTTCTTGTCATCACCTGCAAGTCATTGCAAATGTGAGATCCACATCCGGTATCCAATACCCAAGAAGTAGTATTAAGTGAAACATTTATTTCAATATAAAACATACCCTTTGTAGTTCGCAACTGCTCGAGATATTCTTTGCAGTTACGTTTCCAATGACCGGGTTTCTTGCAGTGATGACAAACATCTTCAGATTTGTTCACGTTTGAAGCCTTTGTCTTGTTCTTCTTCTTGGGTCCAGTTTTCTTGGGTGGGGCAGAATGTTTCTTACCCTTTGCACTTGGTCCCTTCTTAGAGTTAGAAGAGGAGCCTACCAAGAGTACCGGTTTATCCTTCTTTAATGTGGCCTCATAAGTGACAAGCATATTGACCATCTCTTCAAGGGTGGCCTCTATCTTGTTCATATTGAAGTTCATCACAAAATCGTCAAACGACGAAGGAAGAGAGAGAATTAATAAGTCTGCATTCAGTTCGTGCTTTAATGTCAAATCAAGTGTTACCAACTTTTCAATGAGCCCGATCATGTGTACCCCATGCTCACGGACAGAAGTCCCATCTCGCATGCGGCATGTCATTAGCTCTTTGACAGTGGCGTACCTCTCGGATCTCGACTGAGCTCCAAAAAGTTCCTTGAGGGTCTTGTGAATGTCAGCAGCATTCACTGCATCCTCAAATCGCCTCTGAAGTTCATCAGACATCGAAGCCTGCATATAGCATTTGGCCTTGATATCATGATCCCACCATTTATCAAGTTTGGCCAACTCTTCCGGACTCACATTAGCCGGGGCTTCCTTCGGAGGAGACTTTTCTAACACGTAGAAAACCTTTTCCGAACTTAAAAAAATCTTTAACTTACAGAACCATTCCGTATAGTTAGCGCCTGTTAGTTTGTTTTGTTCGAGAATAGAGAATAGTGGATTGCGTGAATTGATCATAATGAAATACTGAAAAGAAACAGACAATAATCAGTGATTGTTTAATTAATTTACTAAGACAAAAAATAAGGCGAGATTAATTTTATGAATTACACTCCCACTATTTTAACGATTTCATCACCCTCTAGTGAAAACGAGAAACTGGTTTTCTTAGTGGGAACATGGAGTCCAATTGACAAATCATAGTCCCGAATAATATTAGCCAACCATAATTTTCAAAAGGTAGAGCCCAATTGCTTCCAAAACAACCCCCATGTTTTTACCTCATGTCCAATAAGAGCCCAATAATATGACGCCGTTTATTGTGACATGTCAAGATGACCCACCAATATTAAGTTGTGATGGACGGTCGCCGTATGGATCCCCCAATAATATGAGCCAATCCCACGGGAGTTCCACCTAACTTACAACATGTGTCGATCCAATGTACAGCTTTCCGACGAACGGGCCCCCCAATAATATGAGACGGACCATGCCCGCGGGTAGCATCTCATACATTGATCGTTGATGGAAGGTAGGAACATTTAAACAATATTTAAATTCCCTTTTGTTAATCTTGATATCAATTTTAAATCATATTTAAAATGAGGGATTTTAATTTTGAAAAATTTGTCTCAACATTTAAAAATTTGTATGCTTGCGGGATTCATGCAATTTAGTCTAAACATGCATACAACAATAATATCAAATATTATATAAAGGAATATCGATGCCTAGATCTACACGACCTGTGGTTGCCAATCACGAGTCTAAGTCCATTCCTAGGTGATATGCAAGTATGCAATGCAATCCTATTACATTGAGCTTCCAATTTACATTTCTTCGGTCTTTATTGTCTGCTGGGCCCACCTTTGTCTTCAAATCTTTATCTCCCACTAAGTCTAATAAATTTACAATAAATTTCGATGACAAGTAGGAAATACATATTTAAGGGTGGAAACGGGCCATAAACCAGGCCCACTTTTATTACAAATGACAAATCAAATTTGGGCCATAAACCAAGCCCATTAATAAAACCCAACAGTAATAATAATGTAGTGACCCAACCTGGATCCACTAACTAATCAGAGTTATAGAAAAAGCGCACGCAATAAAAGCCTAAAGCGTAAAGAGCGGATAATTAAAATACAACAAATCCAATCGGCAGAATACAACCGACGTTATCACAATTGTATAAATACTATTATACAACCAAATCGAAGGTTCAGGGTAAATAAATCCCTACCCTCTACAACCTCGCACTCCCCAAGCTCAATCCTGCTGAGAGCCGCCTGGACCGTCCAGCCTCAAACCTACCCCGCCACAAGGTACACAATACCCAAACACAGGGGCATGAGCTAGAACGCTCAATACAAAGCAATGATATAAATACAAATATGCGCACACAGATGATTTAAAACTCAATTGAAAACACTTGCTCATGGCGCCGGGAATATACAGCACCGGCTAGAGAGCTACTCCGCGAAGTACTCGTATATTCCATATCAAGGCTGAGCCAACCCCATCCTGACCCGAATCCAAAACAGGATACGAGTCCCATATGGAAACTGTCATACTTGACTCGAGTCCAAAATGAGATCATCATTCCCTATGGAGACTGTCAATGACTCAGATCTCTCCGGATGCAGTCATACGTAAAATCATGTATGTGCTAAGGCGGTAAAACATGCTAAAACATGATAAAACATATAGCACATACTCATGCAACATATAAGCAAATATATCATGCCGGCTATCTCGGTCAGTACTTACGTACCTCTAACACTGCTGGTCAAACCTAGCTCCACTGGTCTAGACTCCAAGCCTACTAGTCAGTCTACTAGCTACTACAATGCAAATATCCATGCATCAACAATTAAGCTCTAAAAGCCTTAACTAAGCTATTGCATACTCCTAAATATTTTTAGGATGCCAAAGCTATACCTGCGTCCGTCGTTAGCCCTCTGATGACAATTGCCTCAAAACTAGGCCGTAGCTCCGCGATGACGTCTAGATCACTAAGCCACTCCCGGATTCCCCGTAGGACGCCTAGATCTCCCTAGATCTGAGTTAGAAGGCTTAGGAATTGAGAGAGAAGAGAGGAGATGAGCGAGTCACAAATGAACCTCGGCTCCTCTATTTATAGACAACGTTCGGGCCGTCCGAACTCGGCTTCGGGCCCTCCGAACTGGTTCGGATCCTCCGATCATGACATCGGATCGTCCGAACACGATCGAACCGTCCGATCCTTACTTCGGGTCTTCCGAAGTCACATCAGTGATGTCATTCATGACATCACCTTGCTGACGTAATTGATGACGTAAGCCCTAACCCTGTTCGGATCCTCCGATCCCACCGACGGAGCCTCCGATCCTCTTCGGATCCTCCGAACTCTAGTTCGGAGTGTCCGAACCTCCCGAGCCATGCCCACCACGTTCGAGTATCCTGGATCTGTTTCTGAAGTCCGTTATCCCATTAGGAACTTACATAATCATGTTTTACTTAATCTAACCATGATCACGTGATTAATTACTCATTAATCACTAATTAGAAATGCGGGTTACTACATTCTCTCCCACTTAAGAAATTTCGTCCTCGAAATTTAAGTCTTAGAGGAAAACATAAATAGCCAACCAAATGTTCTTTATTACAACTGAACAAGTATAACTCGATACAAAGAAGTACAAAATCTCAAAATAACTCGGGGTGCTCGGCTAACATCCGATTCTCCAACTCCCAAGTAGCTTCCTCTGTACCCGTGTGCTGCCATTGCACCATAACCAATGGTATTTGCTTGTTACGAAGTACTTTGTCCTTCCTGTCAAGAATTCGTAGGGGTTTCTCCACATAAGATAGATCCCGATCTACCTTTACCTCGGTCGGGTGCAAAATATGCGACTCGTCCGCCACATACTGCCTCAACAAGGACACGTGGAACACATCGTGGATCTCCGAAAGATCGGGTGGCAAGGCCAGATGATAAGCAACATCCCCAACCTTCTCGAGAATCTCAAAAGGACCAATCAATCTAGGTGTCAGCTTACCCTTGCGACCAAACCTCATCACCTTCCGGAAAGGTGACACACACAAGAAAACATACTCTCCTTCCTCAAAATGAAGTGGCCTGCGGTGAGTGTTCGCGTAGCTAGCCTGTCGATCCTGGTCTGCCTTAACCCTGCGTCGGATCAACTCTACTGCATCAATCATCTGCTGAATCATCTGAGGACCCTAAACTTGACGCTCGCCAACCTCATCCCAAAACAAAGGTGTACGACAACGGCGTCCATAAAGATCCTCAAATGGTGCCATGCCAATGCTACGATGGTAACTATTGTTGTAGGCGAACTCCACCAATGGTAAATGATCATGCCACGCTGGACCAAAATCCATCACCGCCGCGCGAAGCATATCCTCTAGAGTGCGAATAGTACGCTCCGACTGTCCGTCCATCTCTGGATGATAAGCCGTACTCAAGCTCAAAGTAGTACCAAGGGCTCGCTGGAAACTACCCCAAAATCTCGAGGTGAATCTCGGATCTCTATCGTTGACAATGATCAACGGAATCTCATGCAATCGAACAATCTCCCGCATATACAATTGCGCCATCCTATCAAAGGTGTAATCACGGTTATAGGGAATAAAATTCGCTGACTTCGACAACCGATCCACGACAACCCAAATAGCATCACAATTCCTGGAAGACATAGTCAAGTGGGTGACAAAGTCCATCGTCACATGCTCCCACTTCCATTCAGGAATCTCTAAGTTGTGAAGTAACCCTTCGGGTCGTCTAAACTCTGCCTTGACTTGTTGACACACAAGGCATCGGGATACGAACTGATAAACGCTGTGCTTCATCCCTTTCCACCAAAATCGAGTGCGAAGATCCTTGTACATCTTCATGATGCCGGGATGTACAGAGAATCGACTGTGGTGAGCTTGCGATAAGATCTCATCCCTCAAAGTAGAATCCTCGGGTACCATAACTCGACCAGAAAGACACAACAGACCGTCTCCTTGCAGATGAAAACCAGAAGTGTTATCACCTTCAGCCAGCCGGGCCAACTTCTGATTCTTCAGATCAGAATTCTAAGCTTCTCGGATTCTTCTGTATAGCGCTGGCTCTGCAAGCACAGAAGAGACACGAATCCCTTGTTGTTCTTTCTTATGACGAAACATGAATCCCAAAGAAAAACACTCCTCCACTGCCTTCGAAACCGAACTGGTACGAATGGAACTCATATAAACTTTGCGACTAAGCGCATCAGCAACAAGATTTGAAGAACCGGGATGGTACTTGATCTCACAATCGTAATCCTTCAACAGATCCATCCAACGACGCTGCCGCATGTTCAACTCAGCCTGAGTGAACAGATACTTCAAACTCTTATGATCGGTGAAGATCTCAAATCGTTCTCCGTACAAATAGTGACGCCATATCTTAAGAGCAAAGACAATGGCTGCAAGCTCTAAATCATGTACGGGATAGTTCTCCTCATGAGTCTTCAGCTGTCTGGAAGCATAAGCGATCACGTGGCCATTCTGAGTCAACACACACCCCAAACCCTGGAGAGAAGCATCAGTGAAGACTACAAAACCACCTGGATTGAAGACTACAAAACCACCTGATCCAGATGGTAAAGCAAGAACTGGAGCTGTCGTCAGACGACGTCTCAACTCACAAAAACTGTCTTCACAAGCATCAGACCAAACGAAAGAAACGTCTTTCTTCGTCAACTGAGTCAAAGGCTTAGCTATCTGAGAAAAATTCTCCACAAAACGACGATAGTATCCTGCTAAACCAAGGAAACTACGAATCTCAGAAGCTGTAGTCGGATGTGACCAATTCAAAATCGCCTCTGTCTTGCTAGGATCAATAGATACGCCATCTTGAGAAATGACATGACCAAGGAACACAACTCGATCAATCCAGAAGTCACACTTACTCAGCTTCGCGTACAACTGTCTTTCCCTCAAGACCTGAAGTACAGTATAGAGATTGTAGGCATGCTCATCCATGCTGCGAGAATACACCAAAATGTCATCGATGAACACCACCACGAACTTATCCAAAAAGTCGCGAAAAACTCTGTTCATCAGATCCATAAAAATAGTTGGAGCATTCGTCAAACCAAACGGCATCACTAGAAACTCATAGTGTCCATACCGCGTACGAAATGCTGTCTTAGGAACATCCTCCTGTCGAACTCGCAATTGATGATACCCAGACCGAAGATCAATCTTTGAATAGACAGAAGTACCCTGCAACTGATCAAAGAGATCATCTATCCGCGGAAGATGATACTTATTCTTCACTGTCGCTTGATTCAATTGGCGGTAATCGATACACAACCGCATTGAACCATCCTTCTTATTGACAAACAGTACTGGGGCTCCCCATGGTGAAACACTAGGTCTAATATAACCCTTATCAAGAAGATCTTTCAATTGCTTCTGCAGCTCTTTCATTTCTGACGGTGCCAATCGGTAAGGAGTTCTGGAAATCGGTGCAGTCCCTGGCACTAACTCAATGCCAAACTCAATCTCCCTTACTGGTGGCAAACCTGGAATCTCCTCCGGAAACACATCTGGAAAGTCACGAACCACTGGTATCTCTTGGATATCTGGCTCTCCTAAGGATGCGTCAATGGTGTAGATAAGGTAGCCTTCCCCGCCAGACTCTAAAGCACGCCGGGCCTTCAGAGCTGAAACCACTGGCATTGGGGGTCGCGCTCCCTCACCATAGAAATACCATGACACGTCATCCTCTGGACGAAACTGGACGAACCTCTGATAGCAATCCACTATCGCTCGGTAGATAGTCAATAGATCTATCCCAATGATGCAATCGAAATCCTCCATCGCTAGAATCATTAGGTTAGCACTAAGCTGATGTCCCTCAAAATCCAAAACACAACCTCCAACTAGACGCTTGGCTAAAACCTCGCTCCCCATAGGAGTAGAAACCACTAGCAACACGTCTAAAGGAATAAATGACAATCTATACTTCTTAGCGAAACGTGCTGAGACAAAAGAATGCAATGCACCGGTATCAATTAAAACATATGCAGGAAAACCACATAAACTACAGATACCTGCAATCATCCGATCGCTGTCAGCCTCTGCCTTCTCCTGGTTAAGCGCAAAGACCTGACCCTGGGTACGTGGCCTCAAAGAAGAATGACCCCGAGAAGGAGTCTGAGTAGGCTGTCTCTGAGACTGCTGCGGATGCTGGCGCTGCTGCGAAAACTGCTGCTGGAAAGGTGGCTGCTGGTACTGAGGTGGCTGAACAGATGCATTAGAACCTCGAGAACCACTTGTTGCCCCAATCAGCATAGGACAATCTCTCTTCATGTGACCCTCCTGGCCACACTGGAAACATGCAGTGGTCGATCGACCACCCTGTCCTGGCGGATGCCTGCGTCGGCACTGATTACACCGGTTCGGTCTCTGACCACCAAAACGATGCACTCCACCAAATCCAGAGGAAGAAGAAGAAGTACCTCCTGGCTTCTTGAAGGACTGTCCTCTCGGACCCAAAGGACTAGAGCTCGCTGGCCTGGAAGAAGAGTAAAGTCCCCTGTTCCTCCGAATACTGTCCTCGGCCTGGCGACAACGGTCCACCAAATCTTCGTAAGTCCCATCGCCGCCCACAACAACCATACGATGAATGTCAGGATTCAAACCCTGAAGGAAATTATCAAACTTCGCCATAGAACTATCAGCAATATGAGGACAAAAGGGTAGAAGATCAAAGAACTTCTGCTGGTACTCCTCGATCGTCATCGTCCCCTGTCGCAAACTCAACAACTCGCTGGCTTTCGCTTGACGAAGAGCTGGAGGGAAATAAAATCTCTGATAGGCAGTACGGAACTCAACCCAAGTAGCTGCACCTCTAGCTGCTATGAACGGTGCGGAAGTAAATTTTCACCACTTCCTCGCTCTGCCCTCAAGCATAAAGGCAAAAATCTCCATCCTATCCTCAGCCGTGCAACGGAACTCCTGGAAGCACTGCTCCATCCTCTCCATCCAATCCTCCGCCTCTTCAGCTGTCTCACCACCCGTCAAAGGCTTCGGGCTAACTTCCTTAAACCTACGCATGCTTTCTCGCTTGCGCTCCTCGGGCTGTCCCCGACGTCTACAATCATCTAGATCGCCCCAACGACCACCGTCTACGCTATCGTGACTCTCGTCGTAATCTGCCATCTGTTACATAAGAACAAATAATTACTTAATCTGCTTTACGATATTCCCAGTGCAATGCGTCGCTCTGATACCAAAAATGTAGTGACCCAACCCGGATCCACTAACTAATCAGAGTTATAGAAAAAGCGCACGCAATAAAAGCCTAAAGCGTAAAAAGTGGATAATTAAAATACAACAAATCCAATCGGCAGAATACAACCGACGTTATCACAATTGTATAAATATTGTTATACAACCAAATCAAAGGTTCAGGGTAAATAAATCCCTACCCTCTACAACCTCGCACTCCCCAAGCTCAATCCTGCTGAGAGCCGCCTGGATCGTCCAGCCTCAAACCTGCCCCGCCACAAGGTACACAATACCCAAACACAGGGGCGTGAGCTAGAACACTCAATACGAAGCAATGATATAAATACAAATATGCGCACACAGATGATTTAAAACTCAAGTGAAAACACTTGCTCATGGCGCCTGGAATATACAGCACCGGCTAGAGAGCTACTCCGCGGGGTACTCGTATATTCCATATCAGGGCTGAGCCAACCCCATCCTGACCCGAATCCAAAACAGGATACGAGTCCCATATGGAAACTGTCATACCTGACTCGAGTCATAAATGAGATCATCGTTCCCTATGGAGACTGTCAATGACTCACATCTCTCCGGATGCAGTCATACGTAAAATCATGTATGTGCTAAGGCGATAAAACATGCTAAAACATGATAAAACATATAGCACATACTCATGCAACATATAAGCAAATATATCATGTCGGCTATCTCGGTCAGTACTTACGTACCTCTAACACTGCTGGTCAAACCTAGCTCCACTGGTCTAGACTTCAAGCCTACTAGTCCAGTCTACTAGCTACTACAATGCAAATATCCATGCATCAACAATTAAGCTCTAAAAGCCTTAACTAAGCTATTGCATACTCCTAAATATTTTTAGGATGCCAAAGCTATACCTGCGTCCGTCGTTAGCCCTCTGATGACAATTGCCTCAAAACTAGGCCGTAGCTCCACGACGACGTCTAGATCACTAAGCCACTCCCGGATTCCCCGTAGGACGCCTAGATCTCCCTAGATCTGAGTTAGAAGGCTTAGGAATTGAGAGAGAAGAGAGGATATGAGCGAGTCACAAATGAACCTCGTCTCCTCTATTTATGGACAACGTTCGGGCCGTCCGAACTCGGCTTCGGGCCCTCCGAACTGGTTCGGATCCTCCGATCATGACTTTGGATCGTTTGAACACGATCGGACCGTCCGATCCTTACTTCGGGTCTTCCGAAGTCACATCAGTGATGTCATTCATGACGTCACCTTGCTGACGTAATTGATGACATAAGCCCTAACCCTGTTCGGATCCTCCGATCCCACCGACGGAGCCTCCGATCCTCTTCGGATCCTCTGAACTCTAGTTCGGAGCGTCCGAACCTCTTGAGCCATGCCCACCATGTTCGAGTATCCTGGATCTGTTTCTGAAGTCCGTTATCCCATCAGGAACTTACATAATCATGTTTTACTTAATCTAACCATGATCACGTGATTAATTACTCATTAATCACTAATTAAAAATGCGGGTTACTACAAATAAAATCCAAATGTAAACAACCTAACATACACCTAAAAAATTGGTAATGGCAATCGATCATTCTTTTATCCAATTATTTAATTCAATTAAATGATTGGATAACATGCAATTCAAAGTGGCAATAATTGTAAATAGATAAAATCATATTTCATACATAAAATCTTATTTTATATATAAAATCATATTTTATCTAGTTTATCCATAAAATCATATTTTATATATAAAATCTAATATCATATATAAAATCATATTTTATAATCAATTGTACTAAAATAATTAATTTTAAAAATTTTAATTTATTGGATTAAATTTATAAATTTCCAAAATTCAAAATTTATCCAAAAATTAATTTTCTTAAAATTTTGGGCTCAAACAATTTTAACCCCTTGCCTCGTGGACCAACTGAAATAATTTTTAATCGGGCCAAAAACTGGGCCCAACAACAATTAACGGGCCGAAATCTAAAATTTCAAAAAATCAAATTTTAATTTTTTTGGGCCGCCCGGGACAATCCCGGGCAGTCCCCGACTGTCGGGCTGGGGGCCCAGCCCCGTCGCTGGGCCGCCGAGCGCGGCCCAGCTGCGCGCAGGGCAGCAGGCAGCCTCCGGAATTTTTTTTTTGTACAATCGAAAAATTTTAATTGTTTGATCTGAGAACAACCTGTCTCTGACGCCACTATTGAAACACATTCTCGGATCAGTCAGATGTGATACCCGTAGCAGCGGAAGTTTAAAATTTTTATTTTCTGATCTGGAATGATTCCAGATCATGAGTATCAAATCCTAACGATTAAAACAAACAATTAAAATAAAACAGAATTAAATTTTACCTCTCAAGTCTTAACTTGAGGTTATGAACTCCAACAGAAAATTCTGCTCTTCTTGTATATCCCAGGAACTGATGACTCGCTCGATCAACTCTGAATCAGGTCCACGAACAGAATTCTTAATCTCTCTGATAAACTGCACTAGAAAGTCTATCAGAAGTTTCTACGAAGAGAATAAACAGATCTGATCTGTTTAATCAGACTGCAAATTCGAAAATTTGCAAACTAAAAAATCGAACACAGAGAAAAAAGGGGGGGGGGGGGCGGCCGAAACCCTAGGGAGAGTGCTCTCTAGGTTTCGAAATTTGTGAGCTGTGTTGTTTAATTTCTGTACTGTAATAACTTATTTATAACATGGGCTGCTAACAGCTTAGGGCCCATTAGTCATAAGTTCAAGTCTGACAAGCAAAGCCCGCATGTTCAGAAATTAATATAAAATTTATCGTGACTTAAATTGACAAACCGATTTTACCAATGTGTACAGAAACCTTTTCTGTACATTTTAAAGTCAAGATAAATTTTCTGAATCCGAATTCAGTGGTTTCCAAAAATGGCATTCCTATGTCATTTTAAAAAATTTCACTCCCTCTACTCATTAATAAGAAGTCCTACTTCTCATTTGCTACATTTAACTCATTAAATTTAATTATCTCAACGGGGATTAGAAATCTATTACTTGTGTAACCCTCAATGGTTCAGGGATACAGCTAGCCGTGGGCCCGCAACTCCTTCTGACTCGGAACAATAATTTCTGACTTACCCATCGAATCATGGTAAGAGCGCCTAGCAACATCGCCTCATAATTCCCTAGGTATCACTGATAGTGTCTGCAAGAACCAGTAGGTTTTGGTTAGCGTACAGTACGGTCCCTTCATCTATATATCCCGATCGAATCAACAACCATTGGTATATCGAGAGTCGTTCAAGATTCGATAACTATGCAATACATCTTGAAGATCAAATAGTGACATCGCATGTGCAACTAGGAAACCAAGTAACCCAAAGCACATCATGTACTCTGGCCAGAGATTTGTCACACTAATATCTCCTTAGATCGCATAAGATATCCATACTCGCAAGCGTGTGGTTAATCCTTGACAACAAAGCATTGACTCTTATATGTGTCGTAACTGTACCCAATCTCGACACCTGATGACCTCATAGAGTCGGTAAACGAGTCAAAGTACAGTACTAGCATATAGAGTCTCCATGATGTTTCAAGTAGTAAGGACTAATGGTGTACAACCAAAACCGCAGACTTATCCACTCAATCAGTGAAAACAACTTGGAAAGTCCGAATAGGGTAGTTCGATTATCCATCAAATGAATATCCATTTGCATGCTTCGAACATCTCTATGTTCCATACCGATAAAACGTGGTACTCGGCATCGCAAATGCAAGTCTCAATCTTGAGTGATCCTTATCCTTATTGCGGACGGCTCAATTGACTAGGAACTGGTTTAGAATATACAGTGATTACAAGATGTGTTTCATGATAGTCATCCATATCCAATATCACATCTTGCATACACTTTAGTATATTCAAGGTCTTTATCTAAACATCGTATAGCACGTCACAACATAACAATATGATAAAAGATAAAGTAAATGCCAATATAAATTGTAAATTATATTAAACAAAGATTGTTTACAAATAGAGTCATAAAGGCCCTTAACCACAAGTTAGCTAACAGGGCACCCACTCTTTCAGTATGACAGTATGCTTATACATGTCTATATGCAATGCATGAAGCATGACTACTCGAGTAAATAGAGATCAAGCATCGGAACTCATGCTTAGAGTGTAGGCGTGCGCCCAGTGTGAGAGCATTGCTCCGAAAATACAATGGGTGCAACACATATTGACTCTGATCTTTGAATAATACCATCTTAGCTAACACGTTGTTCTATGTATCCAGTGGGTGTCACACGATTACAAGAAACAAGAGTTCATGAGTGACCCTACTCAAATAGCTATCTCAAGAGATATCAAACTCACATGATACGCACGTTTTCATACATAATATGACAAGATAAACATGCATCATATGACAAATAATATTGCAACAGATAACAACGCAACACATAAATAGGCATAATCAGCTGGATATCTATGTCAGTATTTACGTACCTCTAAACAACTGGTTTAGGACCACATGGCCTAAAGTCTAAGCCTAAAGATAAGTGAACATCATATCACTAATTTTTTTTATCTAGATGACTATGCTAATCCAATAGCTACTCACAATCACTATTAGGGATTCAGGATTATACTTTCAGCTGTCGTTAGTCCAAAGAAGTCGAAAGCCCCGCAACTTGAGCACAATTTTACTACGACCTCGGTAGCACCTTGGTCCTTGCTAGACCTCGATAATATGGTTAGAAACACTCAAATATAAACTGAATGACTCGGGAACCTCTGAGTTTGCACTTAAGAATGAAATCTCGCGTCTATTTGAACTTATGTGTTTAAATAAAAGGTTTTGTAACCAACAATTTTTGTGGTTTAAATTTGTAAATTACTTAAATAAGACAGGATAATAGATCATTTTGATATGTTATTTTTTTAGAGTTTATAATTTTCTAATATGCAATCAATTTTGAAAGGAATATTAATTTCTTGAAAATGTTTTCCTTAAGCGTGCTAATTAAAATATTGAAATTTGCCTTCTAGACAAAAGATTGATATGATATGGTTAAATATTCTATGATCTCGATAATATATTTAGGATAGATATTTAACTTAATTAAATTATATCTTGATATCGAATTGAAAGGATTTATGAAATATTATCAAGATATGAATTGATATGATATGGTAAATATTTATGTGCTATTATCGAAAATATTGAGATAAAATATTTACCTAGATTGAGTATTATCTTGATAAGGAATTATTGTGTATCATTGATTATCATATATTATCAAGATATTATCAATTATATTTAAAAGAGTCTTATTCTTAACAAAGTCTTATTTTCTTATTTATGTAGGACTCTACAAGAATCCTTTCTTTGCTTGGACTCTCATCTATAAGTAAAGGATTCTGCGCACAAACAATTGCACACTTCAGAGGAGAATTCAAAAGATCTTTCAGAGAAAACTACATAGAAGAATTCGAAGATTCTGAAGAATTTTTGCAGCCATCGTTGTTGCTTGTCCCCGTGCTGCCGTTCGTGTTGAAGACATCAGAGACAACACTATGGGAACTGTGTTGATCGAAGATTTTTTTTGTCTCTTCAAATTTAGGCTACGGGAGTTGCATCTGATTTGTTTTATATTCTGATTATTTAGGATGCAAGTTTGATTTCTCAACTTTTTGAGAAATTTAGGATTTAATTACTTTTCGTAAAATCACTAGGATTATTTTGGTAAGACTGATCTTACGTTTACTAGTGATATTTAGCCTTAAGGCACCCGCACGAGTTTTTATACTCGTGCAAAATTAATATCTTGTGTTATTTATTTGTGTTTATTTTTCGCTGCACTGTGTTGTCGTTGATGTTGTGACACCGCGGACAACACTGACTCTTTATTTTAACCTACGATTACAATATGTTTTCTATCAAGTGGCATCAGTGCCAACTCTTGACCTTACTAAGAGAGATTCTGGTTATTTTTGTTTTGTAGGTTTATCATGGAAGTGCCGGTTGTTGACGTCAGATTCCGACCACCGGAAGTCAATAATTCAGATTTATGTGAAGATTCAATTTTTTTTATCACCCAAAAGTTTGAAAAATTATTTGAAAAGAAGAAACAAACAGAAATTTGGACAACAATTTAAGCACCCTAATTTTCCTGCTCCTGAAAATCTGTTGAGGGTATCACCTACTCGAGAACCATCTCGACCAAGGTATGTTGTTAATCATGAATCTAATACCAAGTATTTTGATTATGTGCAATGCAGGGAATGCAAAGGATATGGACACTATGCAATTGAATGTGCAAATCGATTCCACAAAGGTATGACTATCACTACAACAAATATATTAATCAACCACACCAAAAAGACAACGTTTTTATATCTAAACTGTTGTCGTTTGGTCTTTAACAACGATTTTTACCAAAACCGTTGTCGTAAGCCATATTTTTATTAAACACGACAACGGTTTTTAAAAAACCGTTGTCTTATATATGTCAAAGACAACGGTTTTTAAAAACCGTTGTCTATGAGCATGCTTTTTATGACCTACGACAACGATTTTTAAAAATCGTTGTCTATGAGAGGGTTTTTAATGACATACGACAAACCGTTGTCTATTTGCGTGTGTTTGGAGGTCTAAGACAACACATTTTGTAATCCGTTGTCGTTGTTATTTTTATTTTTTATTTTTTTTAAAAAAATAAACCCAATACATATTAACCCACGCTTTGACTTGACTTGGCTGCCAAAAAAAATTTACTCCACGCTTTGACTTCATTAAGGGAAGAAACGAGCTAAGAGAAACCCAATCCCTAGCTAGCCGAACCCGTCGCCCCCTTTAACCCAGTTCACCTCCGGTGCCGATTGATCGCCGAAAAATGGTCGTCCGACCTTGTTGCAGCTAGCACGAGCCTTAGTAACGCCAATCGTGACTTCAATCGCGAGTTTACATCTTGGATCGGAACGAGTGTGTCGCGACTTAAACTGTGTAAGTTTTGTTTCTTTCTTCTATTGCTTCGTTCTCTTGCTTCGTGGTATTTTAGTTGATGTTGAGGTGTAGATTTATTGTTGTTTGGTATTTCGGTGGATGTCATGAAAAGGGGTTAAAAATCGGAGACTTTGTTTTGTGTTTTTTTTTTTGTTTTCCTTCTTGAGCTCATCTGTTTTCACCCGATCTCTGCTCTGATTTCCCTTTTATTTACCTAAAATTTTCAAGCCCTAGAGAGATTTCCGATTTTTAACCCGCCAGCCGCGACAGTCAAGTTTATTCAAAATTTAATTGGAACGTACTACGTAGTCTTTAAAACCTCACAAGATATGCACCTAGGCTCAAGTCTCGATGAGACTCAGTGCACCTTGACAGGAGCCCTGGTTCTACCCTTCAATGAAGCGCTCGCTTAAGCCCTGAATTGGTGCGCTTTAAAGGCTGAAGGCGCATTTTTAGTGCTATTTAAAAGTAGGGATAATATATTCAGGGTGTGTTGAATGTATATGTAGGGATTTTAAACTAAGTTGAAACTCCAGAAGATAATGGTTATTCATTTTCACTCATTAATGTTGGAAAACTGGCGAGTTCCCAGACCAATTACGATTGATACCCGGTGCAGCGGAAGTTTAAAAATTTTTCATGGAACGTTTCCATGGTATGGGTATCAACCGTTCATCGATTGAATTACGTGTGTGTAAAATTTAAATAAAAATTAAATAAATTTTACCTCAAATCTCGCAACGAGATTAATGGACACCAACAGAACAATTCTGCTCTTGTTGTCTCTCCCTGGAACCGATGAACGCCTTCAATCAGGTCCACGAACAGAGGTTTAATCCCTCTGATAGATTGCACTAGAAAATCTATCAGAAGTTTTCTGCGAAGAGAATAAACGAATCTGATTCGTTATTCCTTACTGCGATTCAAAATCACAGACCGGAATTTCTCTGTGACAGAGCAAGGGGGCGGCCGAAATATTATTTGAGAGGAACTAGGGTTTTCGATTTTTGCTCTCAAAAATTATGACCTGTTGTCTGTAATTTCTGTACTGAAATAACTTATTTATAATGCAGGCCACTAACACCTTAGGGCCCATTAGTCATAAGCTGGGGCCCGACAAGCAAAGCCCGCTCGTTCAGAAATTAATATAAAATTCATCGTGACTCCGATTGATGAAACGATTTCACCAATGTGCACAGAAACCATTTCTGCACGTTTTAAAGTCAAAATAAATTTTCCTGAATCCGAATTCAGTGGTTTCCAAAAATGTCCATCCCTATGTCATTTTAGGAAATCCTACTCCCTTACTCTTATTTTAAGAAGTCCAACTCCTTAGTTCATTAAATTTAACTCTTTAAATTTAACTATCTCAACGGGGATTAAAACTCCATTACACTGTGTGACCCTCAATGGTTCAGGGATACAGCTAGCCGTGGGCTCACAACTCCTTGTGACTCGGAACAACACTTTCCGACTTGCCCAACGAATCATGGTAAAGCGCCTAGCAACATCGCCCCATGATTCCCTAGGTATCACTGATAGTGCCTACAAGAACCAGTAGATTTTGGTTAACGTACAGTACGGTCCCTTCATCCATATATCCCGATCGAATCAACAACCATTGGTATATCGAGAGTCGCTCAAGATTCGATAACTATGCAATGCATCTTGAAGATCAAATTAGTGACATCGCATGTGCTACTAAGAAACCATTTCTTAAATCACATCAAGTACTCTGGCCAGAGATTTGTCACACTAATATCTCCTCAGATCGCATAGGATATCCACACTCGCAAGTATGTGGTGAATCCTTGACAACAATGCATTGACTCCTATATGTGTCGTAACTGTACCCAATCTCGACACCTGATGACCCCCATAGAGTCGGTAAACGAGTCAAAGCACAGCACTAGCATATAGAGTCTCCATGATGTTTCAAGTCGTAAGGACTAATGGTGTACAACCAAAACCGCGGACTTAATCCACTCGATAAGTGATAACCACTTGGAAAGTCCGGATAGGGTAGTTCGATTATTCATCCTATGAATATCCATTTGCATGCTTCGAACATCTCCATGTTCCCTACCAATGAAACGTGGTACTCCGCATCGCAAATGCTAGTCTCGAACTCGAGCGATCCTTATCCTTATTATCGGACGGCTCAATCGACTAGGAACGGTTTTAGAACATACAGTGACTATAAGATGTATTTCATGATAGACATCTCCATGTTCTACCACATCTTACATACACTATAGTATATTCAAGGTCTTTATCAAAACAACAATAGTATATCACAATATAACAATATGAAGTAATATAAAGTCATTGCCATAAAAGTGTAAATAATATTAAACAAAAGATTGTTTATACAAAGAGTCAACAAAGCCCATAGCCACACAGTTGGCTCACTGGGCACCCACTCTTACAATCTCCCACTTGCCCTATAGCCAACTAGTCATACTACGTAGACCCATTGCTTCGCGATGTTTGTCAAACAATGGTCCTGGCAAAGGCTTAGTAAGTGGATCAGCGATATTGTCTGCAGAGGCCACTCGTTCGACACTGATGTCTCCTCTTTCCACAATCTCCCGGATTATGTGGTATTTCCTCAGTACGTGTTTGGATCTTTGATGAGACCTTGGTTCCTTTGCTTGAGCAACGGCACCCGTGTTGTCGCAGTACACCGGGACTGGACCAACAAATTCAGGAATGACGCCCAACTCTTGGACGAAATTCCTCATCCAAACGGCCTCTTTAGCAGCAGCTGATGCTGCAATGTATTCAGCCTCAGTGGTGGAATCCGCTGTGGTGTCCTGCTTGGAACTCTTCCAAGAGACAGCACCACCATTGAGCATGAACACAAATCCAGAGGTTGACTTCGAGTCATCCACATCACTTTGGAAGCTAGAGTCGGTATAGCCTTCCAGTTTGAGTTCTCGTCCTCCATAAACCATGAACATATTCTTAGTCCTTCGCAAGTACTTAAGAATGTCCTTCACGGCTTTCCAATGCATCTGACCAGGATTAGACTGATATCTGCTCGTGACACTCAGAGCAAATGCTACATCCGGTCTGGTAGATATCATCCCATACATGATACTACCTATAGCTGACGCATATGGTACATGTGTCATATTCTCTATCTCTGCATCAGTCTTGGGACACATAGACTTGGATAGAGAAACTCCATGACACATGGGTAGATGTCCTCTCTTGGACCCATCCATTGAAAACCGTTTCAATATGGTATCGATGTAGGTTGATTGAGTGAGTCCTATCATTCTCTTAGATCTATCCCTATAGATCTGTATCCCAAGAATGTAGGATGCCTCACCCAAATCCTTCATCGAAAATCTACCTGATAACCATATCTTTGTTGACTGCAACATCCCTACATCATTCCCAATGAGTAGGATGTCATCAACATAAAGTACTAAGAATGTCACCGCATCCTTAACTACTTTCTTGTACACGCAAGGTTCCTCCGGGTTCTTGATGAAACCAAAGTCTTTAATTGTTTCATCAAATTTCTGGTTCCAACTTCTTGATGCTTGTTTTAGACCATAAATTGATCTCTGAAGCTTGCATACCTTATGCTCGCTTCCCATGGATGTGTACCCCTCAGGCTGCTTCATATAGATTTCTTCCTTAATGTCTCCATTAAGAAAAGCAGTCTTCACATCCATTTGCCATATCTCATAGTCATACCATGCAGCTATGGCAATTAGGATTCTTATGGACTTGAACATTGCGACTGGTGAAAAGGTTTCATCATAGTCAACTCCTTGCCTTTGAGTATAACCTTTCGCCACCAATCGCGCCTTGTAGGTCAATACCTTACCATCAGGCCCAAGCTTTCTTTTGTAGATCCATTTACACCCTATTGGAACAATTCCATCGGGAGGATCCACTAAAGTCCAGACTTGGTTAGTATGCATCGAATCCAATTCTGATTGCATAGCTTCAAGCCATAAATTCGAATCCGCATCAGAAATTGCTTCCTTGAAGCTTCTTGGATCACATCCAATGTCGGGTTCATCTTGACCCTCTTCAAGAAGAAGACCATATCGAACTGGAGGTCTAGAAGTCCTCTCGGATCTTCTAGGTGCAGGCGTGTCCAGCAATGGTTCCTGAGGTGTGGGATCGTTATTTTGTATTTCGGGTTCTTCTCGAACTTCTTCGAGTTCCATCATCTCGCCTTTCTTATCCAATAAGAATTCCTTCTCCAAGAAGGTGGCATTCCTAGAAACAAACACCTTTGTTTCAGCAGGATAATAGAAATAATATCCGATTGAATTCTTCGGATACCCCACAAAATAACACAAGCTGGATCGACTATCCAACTTATCTCCCACTGTCCGCTTCACGTAAGCAGGACATCCCCAAATCCTCAAGTACGAATACTTAGGAGCTTTGCCATTCCATAACTCGTATGGTGTTTTGTCCACTGCTTTAGTGTGGACGTTGTTCAACAACAATACCGCCGTTTCAAGCGCATAGCCCCAAAACGAAGGTGGAAGCTCAGTGAAGCTCATCATGGATCGAACCATGTCCAACAAAGTTCGATTACGACGCTCCGATACACCATTAAGCTGTGGTGTCATAGGAGGAGTCCACTGAGAGAGAATCCCATTCTCTTTTAGATAGTCCAAAAACTCGGTACTCAAGTATTCTCCACCTCGATCCGATCGAAGTGCTTTAATACTTTTACCTAGCTTGTTTTCTACTTCAGCCCTGAATTCTTTGAACTTTTCAAATGCTTCAGACTTATATTTCATTAAATATAAATACCCATACCTTGAATAATCATCAGTAAAGGTAATGAAGTAGGTGTGGCCATGTTGAGTCCCTACTCTAAATGGACCACAAACATCTGTATGGATCAAATCCAACAGATTTTGACTACGTTCAGGCTTCCCCTTAAAAGGAGATTTAGTCATTTTCCCTTTTAGGCAGGATTCACAAGTAGGTAGAGAGTTAATATCAGACATATCAAACATGCCCTCTCCCACTAGCTTGTTCATCCTCCTTGAGGAAATATGACCTAGTCTAGCGTGCCATAGGTTTGCCGGGTTTTGACTATCGATTTTCCTTTTGTTTGTTGTTGCCGGTTTGTCAATACAATTCACTGGAACGTCTTTTAGTTTTAAATTGTATAGATCGTTTTCAAGTTGTCCATTTCCAATTAAACATTCATTCTTGTAAATACTGCAAATCCCATTCACAAAATTACAAGAATAACCATCTCTATCAAGCATAGAAATAGAAATAATGTTTTTAATTAAATCTGGCACAAATAAAACATCTCTCAACAATAATTTAAAACCATTCTGCAAAATCAAACAAACATCTCCAATGGCCGTAGCTTCAACTCTGGAACCATTCCCGAGCCTTAGCTGGGTCTCACCCATTCTAAGCCTGCGACTTCTTGTCATCACCTGCAAATCATTGCAAATGTGAGAACCACATCCGGTATCCAATACCCAAGAAGTTGTATTAAGTGACATGTTTATTTCGATATAGAACATACCCTTTGCAGTTCCCAACTGCTCAAGATACTCCTTGCAGTTGCGCTTCCAATGACCCGGCTTCTTGCAGTAATGGCAAACATCCTTGGATTTTCCATCGTTTGAAGCCTTTGTCTTTTGCTTCTTCTCGGGTTCCACTTTCTTGGGTGGGGCAGAACGTTTCTTGCCCTTCATACTTGGCCCCTTCTTTGTAGAAGATGAGGAGCCCACCAAGAAAGCTGGCTTATCCTTCTTAAGTGTGGATTCATATGTAACGAGCATATTGACCATCTCTTCAAGGGTGGCCTCTATCTTGTTCATATTAAAATTTATCACGAATCCATCAAATGAAGAAGGAAGAGATAGAAGCAGCAAGTCCACATTGAGTTCATGCTCCAACACCAAATCAAGGGTCGCTAACTTCTGTATGAGCCAAATCACTCGTACCCCATGATCACGGACCGAAGTCCCTTCACGCATGCGGCACGTCATCAACTCCTTAACAGTAGAGAACCTTTCAGCCCTCGACTGAGCCCCAAAAAGTTCCTTGAGTTGCGTGTGAATGTCAGCAGCATTCACCGTGTCCTCAAATCGCCTCTGGAGTTCATCAGACATCGAGGCTTGCATATAGCATTTGGTCTTGATGTCATGGTCACACCATGCATCAAGTTTGGCCAATTCCTCCGGACTTATGTCAGCTGGTGCTTCCTTCGGAGGTGCTTTCTCTAACACGTAGAGCATTTTCTCCGAAGTTAAGACAATCTTCAACTTCCGGAACCATTCCGTATAGTTGGCGCCAGTCAGCTTGTTTTGTTCGAGGATCGAGAATAAAGGATTTCGCGAATTCATTGTATGAAATACTGAAAAGGAAAAACAGACATATATCAATGATTGTTTAACAATTTACTAAGACATAAAATAGGCGAATTTAATTTTATGAATCTCACTCCCACTATTTTAACGATTTCACCACCCTCTAGTGAAAACGGGAAACTTTTTCCTTAGTGAGAACATGGAGTCCAATTGACAAACTTATGGTCCCGAATAATATCAGCCAACCATAATTCTCAAAAGGTAGAGCCCAATTGCTTCCAAAGCAACCCCCATGTATTTACCTCATGTCCAATAAGGGCCCAATAATATGACGCCGTTTAAAGTGACATGTCAAGATGACCCATCAATATTAAGTTGTGATGGACGGTCGCCATGTGGATCCCCCAATAATATGAGCCGATCCCATGGGAGTTCCACCCAACTTACAACATTTGTCGATCCAATGTACAGCTTTCCGACGGACGGGCCCCCCCAATAATATGAGCCGGACCGTATCCGCGGGTAGCATCACATACATTGACCGTTGATGGAAGGTAGGAACATTTAAACAATATTTAAATTTCCTTTATTTATCTTGATATAAATTTTAAATCATATTTAAAATGAGGGATTTTATTTATAAAAATATTTGTCTCATCATTTTTAATTTATTGCATGCATTGCCGGATTCACGCAATTTATGTCTAAACATGCATACAATCATAATATCATATATTATATAGGATGATCGATTCCATTTCTAATTGACCCGTGGTTGCCAATCACGGGTCTTAGTCCAATCCTAGGTAATATGCAGTATGCAAATGCAATCCTATTACATATGCTTCCAATTTACATTTCTTCAGTCTTCATTGTCTGCTGGGCCCACCATCTTCAAATCTTGATCTCCCACTAAATCTAATGTATTTACAATTAAATAACAATGACAAGTAGGGGATACATTTTTAGGGGGTGGGAACGGGCTATAAACCAAGCCCACTTTTATTACATATGACATTCATATCGGGCCATAAACCAGGCCCATTAATAAAACCAACAACAATAAAGACAAAATGTAAATTCCTAACATACACCTACAAAATTGGTCATGGCAATCGATCATCCTTATCCAATAACATTTAATTCAAAATTAATTTATTGGATAACATGCTGTGGCAATTCAAATTTAAACAAGATAAAATCATATTTTATATATAAAATCACATTTCACATATAAAATCATATTTTATCTCCATATCAAATAAAATCATATTTTATCTATAAAATCCAATTTTACAAATAAAATCATATTTTATCTAATATATCATAAGATCATATCTTATCATCAATTGTACCAAAATAATTGATTTCAAAATTCAATTTACGGATAAAATATTAAAATTTTCCAAAAATTCAAATTTATCCAAAATCAATTTTAAAATTTACGGACTCGAACAATTCGATCCGAAATCTCGTGAACCAATCAAAAACAATTTTTGACCGGACCAAAAATAAAATTTTTAAATATTAAAATTAATAAAAAATTAAAAATTAATTTTTCCCGCGGGCCACCCGGGACACTCCCGGGTCGGCCCGCACCCGGGGCGCGGGCCGGGGGCAGCCCGGCTGCCCCCTTAGGGCAGCGCCTGGCGCCGCCCCTGGGCGGCGCCGTGCGCTGCCCTGGGCGGCGCCGAGCGCCGCCCTGCGCAGCGCCCAGCGCTGCGCTGGGCGGCGCCGAGCGCCGCCCCTGGGCAGCGCCGAGCGCTGCCCTGCGCAGCGCCCAGCGCTGCGCTGGGCAGCGCACAGCGCTGCCCTGGGCGGCGCCGTGCGCCGCCCTGGGCGGCGACGGTCGCCGCCTTGGGCGGCGCTGTGCGCCCCCTTTGGGCGGCGCCGTGCGCCGCCCGGGGCAGCAACAATTGCTGCCCCACCGGGCAGCGATCCAATCGCTGCCCGGGTTTTGCCCCGAAAAAAATTTTTTTTTTATTAAAAATATTTATTTTGTTTCATAAACCGAGACTCAAAAATTTTGTACAATTGATTAATTCAATCGATTGATCTGAGCAACCTGGCTCTGATACCACTGTTGGAAAACTGGCGAGTTCCCAGACCAATTACGATTGATACCCGGTGCAGCGGAAGTTTAAAAATTTTTCATGGAACGTTTCCATGGTATGGGTATCAACCGTTCATCGATTGAATTACGTGTGTGTAAAATTTAAATAAAAATTAAATAAATTTTACCTCAAATCTCGCAACGAGATTAATGGACACCAACAGAACAATTCTGCTCTTGTTGTCTCTCCCTGGAACCGATGAACGCCTTCAATCAGGTCCACGAACAGAGGTTTAATCCCTCTGATAGATTGCACTAGAAAATCTATCAGAAGTTTTCTGCGAAGAGAATAAACGAATCTGATTCGTTATTCCTTACTGCGATTCAAAATCACAGACCGGAATTTCTCTGTGACAGAGCAAGGGGGCGGCCGAAATATTATTTGAGAGGAACTAGGGTTTTCGATTTTTGCTCTCAAAAATTATGACCTGTTGTCTGTAATTTCTGTACTGAAATAACTTATTTATAATGCAGGCCACTAACACCTTAGGGCCCATTAGTCATAAGCTGGGGCCCGACAAGCAAAGCCCGCTCGTTCAGAAATTAATATAAAATTCATCGTGACTCCGATTGATGAAACGATTTCACCAATGTGCACAGAAACCATTTCTGCACGTTTTAAAGTCAAAATAAATTTTCCTGAATCCGAATTCAGTGGTTTCCAAAAATGTCCATCCCTATGTCATTTTAGGAAATCCTACTCCCTTACTCTTATTTTAAGAAGTCCAACTCCTTAGTTCATTAAATTTAACTCTTTAAATTTAACTATCTCAACGGGGATTAAAACTCCATTACACTGTGTGACCCTCAATGGTTCAGGGATACAGCTAGCCGTGGGCTCACAACTCCTTGTGACTCGGAACAACACTTTCCGACTTGCCCAACGAATCATGGTAAAGCGCCTAGCAACATCGCCCCATGATTCCCTAGGTATCACTGATAGTGCCTACAAGAACCAGTAGATTTTGGTTAACGTACAGTACGGTCCCTTCATCCATATATCCCGATCGAATCAACAACCATTGGTATATCGAGAGTCGCTCAAGATTCGATAACTATGCAATGCATCTTGAAGATCAAATTAGTGACATCGCATGTGCTACTAAGAAACCATTTCTTAAATCACATCAAGTACTCTGGCCAGATATTTGTCACACTAATATCTCCTCAGATCGCATAGGATATCCACACTCGCAAGTATGTGGTGAATCCTTGACAACAATGCATTGACTCCTATATGTGTCGTAACTGTACCCAATCTCGACACCTGATGACCCCCATAGAGTCGGTAAACGAGTCAAAGCACAGCACTAGCATATAGAGTCTCCATGATGTTTCAAGTCGTAAGGACTAATGGTGTACAACCAAAACCGCGGACTTAATCCACTCGATAAGTGATAACCACTTGGAAAGTCCGGATAGGGTAGTTCGATTATTCATCCTATGAATATCCATTTGCATGCTTCGAACATCTCCATGTTCCCTACCAATGAAACGTGGTACTCCGCATCGCAAATGCTAGTCTCGAACTCGAGCGATCCTTATCCTTATTATCGGACGGCTCAATCGACTAGGAACGGTTTTAGAACATACAGTGACTATAAGATGTATTTCATGATAGACATCTCCATGTTCTACCACATCTTACATACACTATAGTATATTCAAGGTCTTTATCAAAACAACAATAGTATATCACAATATAACAATATGAAGTAATATAAAGTCATTGCCATAAAAGTGTAAATAATATTAAACAAAAGATTGTTTATACAAAGAGTCAACAAAGCCCATAGCCACACAGTTGGCTCACTGGGCACCCACTCTTACAATTAACGAGTGAGTGTTTATGTCAGTGTCAGTCAATTGTTTGTTAGGTATATACTTGGTTATAAATTTATAGTAAGAAACTTTCTCATTTGTTGACTGTGCATTCTTGTTTTAACTTGACTTTAACTTCTTCATTTGGTCTCCTTTCATTTAGCATTCTAACACTGGATTTCTTGGACCATTTTTCTTTTTGTAATTCACAGAAATCAATTTGCAAGGATCCAAATGAGTCAAAGGTTGGTACATTCTTCGAAAATTATATGTTAACATGAAATTCCTAGATATTTCTTTCATACTGAGTTTTGTAGGATTACTGCCTGTGATGTTAACTGAAAGAGAAGGAATATGATGTTTACAAGGTTAGAATAATAAAATCTGGAAATATCTGGAACTAATTTTCCATTAACAACAATATAATCAAGCGGTAATTTGCTAACTCTCCTTGAAGGGTCATAAAATGTTGTACTAGCCAATTCATCCATTATATGCTCTCGCATATTCCGGCACTTTACTAAATGGTTTCTTTTCTTTTTTAGTCCCTTACTGGATCAGCTCGGTATTAATAAAGGTATGTAAATTTTTATGCATTAGGCAGTCTAGTCCCTTACTAGATCAGCTCGGTAGTTTTGAGGCTTGGGCGAGCTGGCGGGTGGGTTTGTCTTTCCAATGTGTTACTTTCGTTTGTTGGTCCATAGAGGGGGTAAATAAGTCTGATTATAATAATGATAGACGTTCATTTAGCATTTGTGCTAATGCGAATCGTGGATGTGAAAGTTCTGATGCTCGATTTAACTTCATTGTTCAGATTTTCCTGTTAACAATTTGCTTCCATGGAGTTTGATTCAGCATCATTCTATTTCTTCAGATTCTCAAGTGCTTCTTGTGGTACATCAACAATCATAATCTAACCCTGCTCCTATGATCAACTCTGCTCGTCTTTTAGGTGAATTGGCATAATGTGAATTCTTGGTACTTAAATGGATAATCTAATCGAACAGCTTGTTTATACTCGTTGATGCAGTGATTACGTAGAAGTTTGGGGATCGAATCCGAAAAACTGGATCAAAGTGCCTAAAGAATCCTGTTAAAGAAATGACTCCACGGTGGAATCTTTTCAAAGAACAGCTGATGAAGTAGTTGAAAGCCTTGTTTAACTGAGACATCTGAAATATTGCAAAGTTAGAAACAAAATCCAAAAAAAAAGCAATCGTGTAATAAACCACTTGATCATACTTAAGTTCAGTATATACATGGCTATGGGTGGGTAGTTCATGAACTATTTTTACAAAAACACAGCATAGCTTTAGCTGATGCTCCACTATTTCAGAGGATTATTATTACTATTTACGTTCTGACGAGTAAAACAACTGTATAAGTGATTATTGATGAACTCCCTGATTTTATCTAACGTGGAGTTATATTCTTGGTTAATTGCATAGAGTTTTTCGGGCCATACGAGTGGAATCGATTCAGTTAGCTTTGATACCACGGAGGTGTTGGTAGCTGCAGGTGCCGCGAGTGGTACAATCAAACTTTGGGATTTGGAGGAGGCCAAGAGTAAGCTTTCTGCAAACCAGTTTATTTGACGAAGTTTGTGTTTTTATCCCTCTTTTTGAAAACAAACCATTGCTGTTGATTTTTTCCTCATGTTTTTTATAGTCATTCGCACTCTCACCGGTCATCGGTCCAATTGCATATCATTGGACTTTCACCCTTTTGGAGAGTTCTTTGCATCAGGATCTCTGGACACAAACTTAAAAATATGGGATATCCGTAGAAAAGGGTGTATACACACTTACAAGGGTCATATCTAATCTGACCCTATGTGTAAGTAGGTTAACACCCAATTTATATAATGTCGAAAATGAGATAGAAATTTTAGGTAAGGAAATATGCAAATTTGATAGTTTGTATTTCTTTTATTCACAATTTTAGTCATCCATTACACCATTGGCAGCCCACTAGCAAGATTCCAAAAAACTAGAAATAGCCAATTAAAAAAAAATTAAAAGTATCGTATCCGTTGCTGCCTTCAAACAAATTTTCCTTTGCGTGAGCATGTCTCATGCAAAGATTGATAAACCAGTTTTTTAAGTTCACGTGTTTGTGTATCTAATCTGGCCCTATGTGGAACCATTTTGGTTGTCAAATATTGAGAAATTTCCCTCTAAATTTCAAATATTGAGAAATTTCCCTCTAATCTGGCCCTATGTGGAACCATTTTGGTTGTCAAACCAACATGCCGTTTTATTTTCATTATGTTTATAGTTGAATATCAACTCTGAAATTTATTTTCCTGAGAAATTCATACAAGATTATATTGATTACTAGGTACATATAATTTATCGAGTATATGCGTAGAATGAATGAGTTTATAACTTTGGAATGCAAATGTTAACAGTTTATGCATTTTCGAAAATTCAGATTGTTCTTGGCTGTCATGTTTTGACTTTCTGTGCTTGTTGATGGTGTTGGATGGTGTGGTGATTTAGGAGCTACCACGGGTGATATGTAGTTCACGTGGTAGCACTAGAATGAGTAAAAATCGGATTTCACATTGTAGAGGTGATGTTTCGAATTTTTCAGTTTGCTTAGGGGTTGGATCAGGTGCTTGTGAAGTGGTTTCGGTGAGTCAACAAATTGGATCAGTATATTCCCAAGATTTTCTTGCGTTCACGTGATCAGCCTTATGGAATTTTAAGTTTGTATTGAGTGGAGAGATTTTAAATACACAGGCTACTTCTTGGATGACACTCCATTTTAAATTTGTTTATGAATTTTTCTTTGCTTTCCGATGATATTCATGAAATAAGTTCTGATTTTCTTTGTTGACACATGTGCAATCTAAGAGGTTAATCTTTATTGATTTTAAATGTAATTAAGTATTTCTTTTGGTGCTTTTATGGTGCCTCCAGTTTTAAAACACGAAGCTTAGATGGCTGAACTCTGGATCTGCTATCCTCCCCTCGTTTTTGTCATGTATCCTAACTCAGAAGGATGGGTAGGATCAACCATGTAACTTATGATTGTTAGGGTCTGTGAATTAACTGGGAATTTAGGTTTTAAAAAAAAGTACGGTTCTGTTGGCACTGTCCATTTTATGCTCCAAGGCTTTCCTCCATACCTTTTTTCAATCTCTCACTTTGCAGGCTCTCATTGTCTTGTACGCTCTCTCTTGGGATTGTTGTGTTGGAATTCTTACAGAATTTGGTGAAGTACTGATATTCATCGTATTTGGTTTTTGATAGATATTTCCTTGTGTTTGATAGTGTCATAGTATACAGATAATTATAGTATACAGATCTCATTTTCGCTCAAACTATTGATAACTCATGATGTGGTGTGGTTGATTTTTGTAGTTGGCTTGTAACACGATTTGGTATTTGTTGTTACTTGTAGTTTTGGCTGTCGGGTAACTGGAAGTCATGTCGGGCATGGGCATGAAGCTGTGGAATGAATCTGTTTTTGGAGATTGAGGAGTAGATTATTTTTGTTTCAAGAACGACCTCTAACAATTGAGGAGAAGCTGTTTTTGGAAATCGTGATCAAAAATATGTGATTTATGGTTTCATACTAGTAAATTCGGTCAGATAAGTACATCTATTTTTGTACAACTTCCCATGACATGTTGGGTTTACTAGCTAGCGCAACAATTTAGATGCATGTAATAGTTTTTTAGACTTGAAGATATATAATATTTCAACGGATTTAATGCATGTAGTAAATATTTTATTTTGTATGGGTATATACCACTAATTAAATTAGACAACATTTTTAAAATGTTGAGGACAACGAATTATAACTGTTGTGAAAATCAACTTAAGACAACGGTTTAAAATTGTTGTAAAAAACAACATACGACAACGATTTAAAAACATGGTTGAATAATAAGCAAACGACAACGGATTTATATTGTTGCATATCTGTTGTCGTACACCAACATAAGACATCGGTTTTAAAATGTGGTTGAATAATGTCAACATACGACAACGGATATAAACTGTTGCAAATCCGTTGTCGTATGTTGGAATCCACAACGGATATAAACCGTTGTCGTATGTTACAAACCATTGTCAAAGAATGTGTACGACAATAGATATTTACTGTTGCATATCCATTGTCGTATGTTGGAATCCACAACGGATAAAAACCGTTGTCGTATGTTATACCTACCACAACACCTAAAAGTACAACGGTTTTTCGACCCCTACGATAACGGATTATATCCGTTGTCGTTTCCATTTTTTCTTGTAGTGTATGTTCTTGAGTGATGATGACTCTGACAGAGATCAAGAACAGAATGATGAAGAAGATCATACCTCCCTGGCTGCATTGTTGAAAGCAAAGAAATGTTTTCAAGTCAACCCACTAGGTGTTGCCTCCGGTGTTGCAACACCAAATCGCAACACCAGTGAAAAATCAGTTTGCTTGAATACATCTACTCTTGGTAATTTTGGTGATCAGAAAGCTGTCAATGATGATATAACTCTAGAGTGTGTACAGAAACTTTATGAGGAGTTGTATGCTGATCGGATCAAACAGAACAATTTGAACACAACTCTCTCTAAAGAAAATTCTGATTTGAAGTCTGCCATGGCCAAGCTTGAAGTGATTCTAGGTCACTGGTACTTTCATAGTGGAAGCTCACGCCACATTACATGTTTGAAAGAACATCTCATGGACCATATTGAACAAAGATGTGGTAAAGTGACTTACGAAGGTGGTGCAAAAGGAAGGATTGGTGGCAAAGAAACACCGAACGTGGAATGATTTTCAAAGTTTCACAATGTGCTACATGTCAAGGGACTAATCTCAAACTTGATTTCTTTTAGTCAATTGTGTGATGATGATTTTCATGTCAAGTTTGATAAAAATACTTGTGAAGTTTTTGATAATGCTAACATATGTGTTTTGATAGGTACAAGATCATCAGATTACTATCCACTTGGAGAGGAACGTGTCTGCAACCACATGAAAGTGGATGATCTTGATTTATGACACCAAAAGTTGTGTCATGTAAATTTGGAGACATTGAAAAATCTGTGTAAGTATGAAGCTATCCAAGGTATGTCTATCTTGGATTCTGGAGTTCCATATGTTTGTGGTGCATGCCAAGTAGGTAAGAAAACTCTCGTGTTTCACCTTATGTTACAACACTTTGGGACAACACGGTGCCTTGAACTTTTGCATTTGGATTTAATGGATCCTATGGAACTGGAAAGCTATGGAGGTAAAAAGTTTTCTTTTGTGTGTGTTGATGACTTCTCACGTTTTACATGCGTAAGATTCTTCAGAGAGAAGTTGGATACATTTGATATTTTTAAGAATTTACTCACAAAGATTACTAACCTGCATAACTTGAAGGTTGGAAAGATCAGGACAGACTATGGTAATGAATTTGAGAAATATTCATTTTTATCTTTGAGTGATAAGAAAGGAATATCACATGAGTTTTCTGCCCCAAAAACTCCTCAACACAATGACATGGCCAAAAGAAAGAATATGGCATTGCAGGAGATGGATAGGGTAATGCTGAGCTCAAAGAATATCTCAAAAAGATTTTGGGCAGAAGTCGTGGATACAGCTTGTCGTGTATTGAATCGAGTATACTTAAGGAGTGGTTCTACTATGACTTCCTATGAAATTCTCATGGGAAAGAGGCCAAACCTTAAAGTCTTTCATGTTTTTGGCTGTATTTGTTTTGTTTTGAATGAAAGAGATCACCTAGCCAAATTTGATTCCAAAAGTGAAAAATGCTTGTTTCTTGGATATGCTTTGAATAGTCATGCATGTAGAATGTTTAATCTAAGAATTTGAGCAGTTATGGAATCTATTAATGTAGTTTTTGATGATTTTGCAGATCTCAAAGGAAAAACTGCTGAGGATGATGTGTATGATCTGCTGGAAATTTTCAGTCCATTGAAAGATCCAGGTGTTGCCTCTGATGTTGCAACATCAAGCACAACACCGGGTCTAATAGTGACTGAAAATGAGGATAATCAACCAAGAAATGATTATGTTGTTTTGATAAATGATGGTAAGGACATTTCAAGCAAAATACAGAAGAACCATCCATCATCACAGACTTTTAAAGATGCTTCTGGAACAATGCAAACTCGAATGAAGGACAAAGTGGACTACCTCAAGGTGATTGGGTCAGTATGCATGAGTTTCATGTCCAAAAACCAGGTAAGGTTGATTGAATATCTTCTTGAAATTGGCTTCAAACGAGGTAAGGTTGATGAAACCTTTTTTATTCAAAAGTTCAAAGGTGAAATACATGTTTGCCTAGTTTTCATGGATGACATCATTTTTTGTGCTTCTTCTCAAAATAATGTTGATAATTTTGTTGAATGCATGTCTTCCATCTTTGAATTGAGCATGGTAGTTGAGTTGAGTTATTTTCTTGGTTTTCAAGTTAAGAACATGCATGATGGTATTTTTATGTCCCAAAGCAAGTATGTCAAAATTTTGGTGAAAACTTTATGTAATGAGAACACTAAAAGCATGAAAACACCAATGAGATCTAGTGAAAAGTTGGGTAAGAATGGTGCTGCGGCCGGTGTTGCCAACACCATGTACCACATCATGATTGGAAATTTTTTGTACTTAACTGCAATTCATGTTGAAATCATGCTTAATGTGTGTTTATGTTCTAGGTACCAATCTGATCCTAAGGTCACGCTTTTAAAAAAAGTAAAATGTATCTTAAGATACACCTCTGACATCTTGGATTTGTGGTACACTAGGGAGACAAATACCATTCTTGTTGGTTTTATAGTGTGTTTATGTGCTGGGGTTTTGAATGATAGAAAATGCACTATGGGAGGGTGTTGTTGTCTTGGAGATATAACTTTTTGTTCACAACCTTTTTTGATGAACCAAATGTTAGAGGATTGTGGATTTAAAAGTCAACCCCCCATTTTTTATTGTGATAATTTGAGTGCGATTGACATTTCAGAAAACCCAGTTCAACACTCTCGCACAAAACCCATTGACATTCGGCGTCACTTTATTCGAGATTTTGTAGAAAAAAGTGTGATCCAAATGAATTTTGTTGGAACTAATAACCAACTGATAGTTATATTCACAAAAGTTTTAGTTTTCGAGATACTCTTTGGAGGTCTCTCTGCATGTATGCATTATAATCATTTGCTGGTGTTGTCGCCGGTGTTACAACACCATAGACAACACTGTTGTTTTTCTTTTTCATTCACGTTTAGTATTTTAGGCATTTTGCATTCACTTTGTGATGTGTAATGCTTTAATCTCTGTTACAATGATTTGACTGATGCCAAGTTTTTCAGTAAAATTTTTACTAAACACACTGACCCTTGTTTATGGAACTCTGACTAAACCACTAAGTAGTTGAGGGATGCACGTGTATTCCATGTTCTTGTCCCATGTGAAAGGTGGTTTCTCAAATTCAGTGTTCAGCTTTTTATTAAGTTTGATGGCCAATGTCATACATACAAACTTTATCAATAATCGGAAGAAAATGGAAAAAGCTACCTAATTGAGTCCAATGAAGACTGTTCTTTTAGTGTGCAGGCTACCACTTCTGGAAATTTTCTGAAATCAAGGGTAATCAAGTGTGTAAGTTACAAATATTTTTTAAAAAACTATGGTGTTGTTGATGACATTGTCAACACGAGAGGCAACGCTACACTTGTGAACATATCATGTGCATGTGATTGCATTTTATTTTTTATGTTACATTCTGTTTTAGGCATAAAATAAGACATGCATATGCATTCAAAATTGTGAATATTTTCTGTTCAGGGTTTGATGTTCTAAACGAACAAATTTGGTTAAATACTCTATCTACTGAAAATTGAATTTTTGTGATTGACAATGATTTAATGGAGTTGAGCCGATGTGGAATTATTTATGGGAATTTTGATTGCTTTCAATCTCGGATTATTTTCATAATTGGGTTGGATTTTATTTCCTCGATTTGAAAAGTTTTACCCATAAGAATTTTCGTTGGTAAGTGTTTCTGGATGAGTTTGTTAGAAGGTGAATGTTTGAATTCTGAATTTCTTTTTACTGTCTAATGGATTTCTTGTAAGCATATATTACTCATTGATTTGATCATTCTTATGCTTAATTGGTCTTTGCAGTAATCAAATTGCCTTCCTACATTCTTTCGCTTTGATTAACTTTAAGCTTATCTTCTTTCTGTGCTAATCAGATTGTCTTTTTGTTTTGATTTTTTCCAAACATGTGCCTACTTCTGCTATCCTTGAGGAAGAACCTGATGTAGATATGCAACAGAAACTTGCAGATAACAGACCAAATATTTCTGGTAGTTCATCTTTCATCTCTGAGGATGATGAATTTGAAGAAGCGAACACTCAAGATTCTGCTGGTGATGATGTTGTGAATGGTGTTTCCAACACTGGAGGCAACACTGTTTATGAAGATTGTGACATGTCACTTTCCTTATCTCACAATTTATATTCAGAAGCTTCTACTGTTGATAGACATCTGTATGTCAACCATGAGTTCATTGAAGAGAAGAAGATTGATCTGGATGCTTGCAAGAGACAGAATTTGGTTGAATTTTTTCAAGACTCGAGGTCTTTTTGCTACTGTCTTTGCTTTTGTTCATCACAGTCAAAAGCCTGTTTTGGAAATCTTTACAAACCTCGCTGCTGGTGTAGATGCTGAGCAATCTACCAATTTTGACAGAGTGTCTGTGCATGAGCAAATAGATGTTTGATTCAGTTGTTATCACTGCTCTATATCACACTTTTGATGATGAATAGAAAGGAGTTCTGCTGAAAATCAATTAGTATTGTGAAGAACGAGACTCCTTCAACCAACTTTATTGTGGTAACCAAGTACAAGCTCTAGTACTTTTTGCAGTTGGAACATGAAGTCCCTTCAAGTTTTGCAAACCTAATATTCAAGTTCATATTCCAATTTGCTGATGAAGGTTTCTAAAGTTCACAAATTTGCCTTTTTCATCCCTCATCTTTGAGATTCTGGAATTATATGGCTTTATCCGAGACATTGATGAGTCTGTGTCTCTGGTTGGTGAAGAATTTAAGGTTGCTCATATTTTGCTGAAAGTGAAAATAAACCTACTAGGTCTGAATTTGATGTTGTGCCTCGTGTTGCCAACACTGTGCGCAACACTGCTTCGACAGCTGATTTTCTGCACATTACTCATGCTGTTGTACAATCTTTGATGGATCATGTAGTGAAGAAAATAAGTCAGGAGAAGGGATACAGTGTATACTATGAAGCCTTATTGGCCGAGTATCGATTGATGATTGAATTTGATGTTTTTGTTCCTCCTATTGCTACTGAGGAAATTGTCTTTTATGATGATGATGAAGCTTCCTTGACTCAAGTTCTGGACATTCTGAAGCAAGGGAAGACTGATATTTAAGTGGTTGTTTTTGCTCAAAGAATTAAAGCAAAAAGGGGGAGATTGAAAGAGATGCTGAAATAATTTGCTGCAATCAGGCCCAATGTATCTTATAATTCCTCCACATCTAAGATGAGTCTGATGCTTAAGCTAGTGAGGAATCAAGTTTTCCGAGAAAGATGATGTTGATGCTGATGCTGGTGTTGCTGATGGTGTTGCCAACATCACAGACAACACGGCTGCTGCAGAAATTATTTGACTACTGTCTTTTCCCACAAGTTCTACTATGGAGAAGATACTGCTGTGTGGCTCTTGTATGTGAATCGATATTGATTGATGAGAAGAATATCGATGTGGATGCCTATGGAAGGATCAATTTGGTTGAATTTTTGAAGGATCAAAAGCTATTTTTATTGCAGTGGTGCCCTACAACAGGAAATCAGTGATGGAATTTTTGTGAGAGAAAAACTTTTTGATTTCAACCCTGCCACAATCAATACTCTTTATGACACATCGGATGTTGAAGAAGGGAACCACTCTAATATTCATGAAGCTATGCTTACTCATCGGTGATTTGCTCAAAAGTTTCTTGGACAACTCTCTGTTGCACAGCTCACATCCTTTTACTCTATCTACGCCATTGGATGCTTTCTACAAGCTTCAACGTGGTGACTCGACCACAAGCATTTGTGTCATTTGTTATAGGAAATGAGAGCACTTTCATTTTTAGCAAGCTCGTATTTAAGACTATACTCCAGTTTGCAGATGGAAGATTAAAATCCATCAAGCTGTCTTTTCCATCTTTGATCTATGGAATTTTGGAGTTTCAAGGTTTGCTTTGTGATTTTGGTGAAGGTATCTCTGAACTGACTGAAGATCTGCAGGTTGCAGCCGCTTTAATAAGAGGGAAGAGAAACCTTGACCTTCCTTGGTCTGAATCTATTGTTGCTGTTACTGATGTTGATGTTGTTCCCGGTGTTGCCAACATGGGAGACAACACTAAACAACCTGAAGAAACTGTGCCTCAAAAATCCACTCTGGATTTCTCTCTCACTATCATTCAGACTCTCATGGTTCATACTGAAAGTTGTTTGCCCAAGCCCAGGAAGACTTGGATCATTATGGAGCCTTGTTAGGTGACTGTCGTACAAGATTTGACATTTCTGGCCAAACAGGTGGAGAGAATCCATAAGATAAGGCTGGTCTATCTGGGACTAAGGACGATGAGGATGAGGACACTGAAGATCAGGAGGGATCTGATACTGATCAATTTTAGATTGATTGGTGTCACCCCATATTTTTTCCTTATCTCATCTTAACCTTAATTTTCTGATTTATATCTGTTTTTGTTTTGCTCTAGTTATGTGCCTTAATTGCTCTTATATGCTTTAACTAGACTAACTACTTCTACCCCTCTTATGCTCTGATATATGAATTATAGAATCCCTAAGCATCAAGGTTCGTGTTATCCTTGGTGTTGCAAACACGAGAGACAACACTTCAAGGGGAGACTTACTAATTCAGGGGGAGAAGTGTTTTAAACTCAGGGGGAGTTTATGTTTATAATTGTTTGTGCTGGTTTTGTCTAGAAAGGCAAAAAGGGAGAGATTGAAAGGAATATTAATTTCTTGAAAATCTTTTCCTTAAGCGTGCTAATTAAAATATTGAATTTTTCCTTCTAGACAAAAGATTAATATGATATGGTTAAATATTCTATGATCTCGATAATATATTTAGGATAGATATTAAACTTAATTAAATTATATCTTGATATCTAATTGAAAGGATTTACGAAATATTATCAAGATATGAATTGATATGATATGGTAAATATTTATGTGCTATTATCAAAAATATTGAGATAAAATAGTATTATCTTGATAAGAAATTATTGTGTATCATTGATTATCATATATTATCAAGATATTATCAATTATTATATTTAAAAGAGTCTTATTCCTAACAAAGTCTTATTTCCTTATTTATGTAGGACTCTACAAGAATCATTTCTCTGCTTGGACTCTCATCTATAAGTAAAGAATTCTGCGCACAAACAATTGCACACTTCAGAGGAGAATTCAAAAGAGCTTTCAGAGAAAACTACATAGAAGAATTCGAAGATTCTGAAGAAGTTTTGCAGCCGTCGTTGTTGCTTGTCCCCGTGCTGCCGTTTGTGTTGAAGACATCAGAGACAACACTGTGGGAACTGTGTTGATCGAAGATCTTTTCTGTCTCTTCAAATTTAGGCTACGGGAGTTGCATTTGATTTGTTTTATATTCTGATTATTTAGGATGCAAGTTTGATTTCTCAACTTGTTGAAAAATTTAGGATTTAATGACTTTTTGTAAAATCAATAGGATTATTTTGGTAAGACTGATCTTACGTTTACTAGTGATATTTAGCCCTAAGGCACCCGCACGAGTTTTTATACTCGTGCAAAATTAATTTCTTATGCTATTTATTTTTGTTTATTTTCCGCTGCACTGTGTTGTCGTTGATGTTGTGACACCGCGGACAACACTAACTCTTTATTTTAACCTACAATTACAATACGTTTTCTATCAAATTTGTTTGTGACATTGACTAGAATTATATGTTTAAATAAAAGTTTTTTCAAACCAACATTTTTTTGGTGATTTACATTTATAAATTACTTCAATATGGTAAAATATCATTGTGATTTGTCTCTTCTTTTTTTTTAGATTATAATCTTCTAATCTCTTTATTCTTCTAGTCGTTAAAATTATATGTTTAATAAAACTTATATTTTTTAAGAGTTTATAATTTTTATAATTTATTTATTTTACATGTGGTCATCACTCATCAGTCAAAAATTATATGTTTAAATTATATTATATATTATATAAAACTATCACATATATCATGTGGTTTGGTTTTCGTAATTTGATTTATATATATTTCTTAATAAAACCTATAAAAAAATAAAAAAAATTGTGTTGATGTCTTTTACTATTTATCGTGATATGTTTGTTGTCATGAAATATTTTTTTATTGCATTTGGTGTTTATCTAACGTTGTCGAGAACAACCCACTGCATAAGACACCAATAAAATTTTCCTTTTTACTTATGCATCAATATAATTGAAGAATAAAAAGTTGATTAATAGCATAATATTTATTTCAAAAAATAATATGGTTAAGAATATTGATTTTTCTAATCTAATATCACTAAGGGGAGTGTTATTTGCACTCCATATTTTGTTAATCATACTTCAACTCAGTGTTATTAAAATCAGACCGAACCGGCCGGTTTGACCGGAAACCGGTCGCCGGTCCGGTCCGGTTCTCCCCTAAGAACCGGAAAACCTGTCCAACCGGTCAGAACCGGTCAAAACCGGGCAAGAACCGGTTGGACCGGTCAATAATCGGAAAACCGGTTCAACCGGTTCAACCGGTTTTTCGATTTTTTTTTTATTTTTTGAAAATTTAAATTTTTATTTTTAAAACTTTAAATTTAATTTTTTTTATGTATATACATTATTATTTGAAATTTTTACTTCATTAAAAAAAATCATTTTAATAGTTATTGGTTTTTTTTAAAATTAAATATTTTATTATTTAAATAATTTATAACTATAATTGATATTTGAATATATTTACATCTTTATTTAGCTTTCAAACTATGACAAATATATATATTTTGTCTATTTAAATATATTTTTGAGTTTTTAAAATTTAAAATATATTATTTATTATATTATATTATATTATATAAACGGTTTTTCGGTTGGACCGTCCGGTTAAAACGGTCCGACCGGTTGGACCGTTTTTTTTAGGTAGACCGGTTCGATCACCAGTCCGGTTATAAAAACACTGCTCCAACTAACCATTTTATCTAACTGATTTTCAACATTACCCTCATTAAATGTTGGTTAATTTTCAAAACTTACAACCCATTCTTTTTCATATTAAATACTATATTTATTGTATTTTTAAAAACTAATCATATTTTTTTCGTATATTATAATAATATATTATCCATTTATTTATATATAATAAATATGAGTTTGAATTGCGAAACTTCCTATATGTTTTTTATGGGCTTCTTTTTATATTTTATGTGTTGTGCTTGGGTTGGCCAAAAAAATGATATCTTATCTTATATGTTTTTTTTTAAAAAAATGATCTTATCTTACATATTAAAAATCCCCAATAATTTATTTAATCATGTAACAATCTATTGAGTAATAATTTATCTTTGAACTATGATTTTTTTTATATGCATATTTTAAATATAAATAAATAAAATAGGCTCAGAAAAAAATGGAGACTTATCTTACATGTTAAAAATATATTTCAAGCGAAAAATTATTAATGATATATAACTATAAATAAGTGAAAAAATAATTAAAATTAAATTATATAACCCATTCATGGAATTGAATAATACTACAATTCCTTCTTATATGCAATATGTTATATAGACCTTTACCGAATTAATTAATTAATTAAATTAAATATACAACTTGAAAATTCATTTACTGATATCTGTGTTTTATATTAAATATCTATATATCTAATATTATCAAATATTATCTAATATTATCTATTTTCAATTATGAATTCCTCGTGTAAATGAAAGAATAATGTCTTGATTTTAAAATTGTGGTATTACTATTTTGTCCACAAATTGTAGGTTGTTGAGATATTTTGATATTGTAGTAATTGAAAATTGAGTGTCAAAGTTGATATTTGATCTATGTTTTTGGATTCTTGACAATAAGTTCGTCAACATATTATTTTTAAGCTATTTGTATCAGTATTATGAGAGATGAACACGTTATTGCAATATATAAGGATTATAATCTCTTTCAATTAATATTCACTTTTCATATTTGAGGTATTATGAGTTTTTACAAAAGGAGGAACGATAAATTCAAGCAAATGAATTCATACAGTTAGGGGGGAAATCAAGATTATACGGTCGGGGGAGCTAAAATATAAATCAATAAATTTTAGAGAATTTATCGATGTTAAGATGCATAATAAATTTTAGATCTAATATATAAAATTTCATCCTTATAATTGAAATAATCAAACATATATAAAATGATGGGTTAAGCATGCAAGGATGAGAGTAGCACTTGGATAGGTGACCCCTGGGAAGCTCTAGTGCATCAAGATGTTGACGTTGCATTGTTTGATCGGTTGGCTAGGTGGGATATGAAAGAAGAACACTAGATCTTAAAGGGTAATATTGTCTCTGCTGGATACAGGGCTGACAGTAGAAAAAAGATAAGACTGAGTCGAAAGGGATATGAGACATCACAAGTAGTAAAGCACGCCCTTCCATAGACTCATGGGCATAACAACCCAACCAATTTGTGCTGCCACAAGTATAGAAATAAATTCGTGCCTTGGCTAACAACTATAACTTATGGCTTAGTGATAAGTGTTTGATCCTAACATAAAATATACAAAGTTTCAGTACAAATATAATCAAGTAAATTTATTTAAAATTGTGTTCTATTATGATAGGATCGGTGTTTGTTGTGTTGGGTTATGTGCGACTGCTAGGTAAACTGATGTCCCAAAAGCTTTTAGCTGTAGAAAAAGTTTCCGCAGTTTTGGCAGTGCAGTTTTCAACAGCCGTGAACCAGAAGCTTTTGGCCATGACTTCGAAAGCGTCCATGTTGATAAGTTCAGAAACGAGAAGAAACCTTTATCTGATACCACTTGATAAGATCGTTGTTTGCTGTGTTGGGTTATGTGCGACTGCTAGGTAGACTGATGTCCCCAAAAGCACTATAGCAGTTGACCCTTGAAAACTCCTTAAAGTGGTTCAGTTGAGGTTGGTCAACTGAATCATTTTTTTCTCGTGTGTCGACGTTAATTTGCAAACAAGTTTGTTGTGCGGAATAATGAAAACTAACAGATTGAACTTGTAAAGATGGACTGTGTGTGTGAAGGTAATGAACTGAAAGTAAGATTTCACAATGGTTGTTTATGGATGTTCGGAGATTTCAAATACTCCTACATTACGTCTTCTTCCAGCTTGGAAAGATTCACTCTAGAAGACTTTAACTATTACAATCGACTTGCAACAGCCCACTTCAAGACTAGGACTTACACATACTGCCTATTCCAGAACTCCTAGAAACTCTACAAGAACACAGTTCACGACTGCTTCTTGATACAACGAAGTTTACATCACCTCAACTGATTCACTAAATACAACTCTGATTACAACTCAACACTTAGAACTTGATTGATCTTCAATACACAGATGTGTGCTTGTGTTCTTTGGCTTTACGAATATGATCTTGAATTACGTTCTCTATTACTCAACAGATGTGGGTAAACTGAATGTACCTCTGATAGCTGTAGAATGTGTACAAGAGAATCTTGATGAGCCGGATCTTTGAAATGTTACAATGATGGGTGTTTATACTCGACGGGCAACAAGTCTTTTTATTTCAAATTAATCCCGTTATCTTGTCTTTTCCGCAGACATTCTGTAACGTCCCATTTTTATCTTAAATGAGTTTATTGGAGTTAATCGGAGATTGCAGAGTTCAAGAGCCGACTTGATTTTGATCAGGGTCCTTTTTGCAAAATTTGGATTTTTCAGGGACTAAAATGCAATTATCGATTTTAACAGATATTTATAAGGCTTTTGGACCCATTCTCTTCTCCATCACCTCCATTGCATCGCCTCCCTCCATTGAAGACGATTCTTTGAGCCTCCAAGCTTTCTGAATTCAGTCAGAACTCGATCCGGCCGTTGGAATTTATTTCTGAAGGCAGATTATCGATCACTGCAGCGAGAGCTCCGTTATATCGTAAGTTTTTCCACGATCAGATACATTCTAGTTTTTGGATGTTGTTAGAATCGTTTGAGATTCGAGTATGTTGTTATCGATGGAGTTCTGATCGTTTATTATCTGTCGTTTTGAAATAGAGCGTCGTTTGGATTTGTTATGATTTTTGGAAAGCCATTTTCTAAAATGTGGGTTTTGAGATTTGTTGGACTTGCCTTGTCATGGTAGTTTTAGCTTTGATTCGTATTGATTTCGGTATTGAACTGCTGTCTGCGTTTCCGATTTGTTCAGTTTATAGCCGTTATGCCGTCGGTTTGAGTTTTGAGATTTCGAACAATTTGAGTTGTTGTACTTTGGGCTTTGAGTTGTTCGATGTTGTTGATCATCTTTTGTATCTGAACAGTTTCGTTTAGAGTTGTCAAGCCCGGAGTTAACAGCATTGGTCGTCGAGATTTGGACGAAGAATGGTAAAGAGATTTACCTTGAACCGCAGTTGTTGTTTAGATTGTTTAGTGTTTGATACAATCTTTTGGTTGTAGCTTATCCAGAGTTGGAACTACTGCATTGAAAGGTAAAAGCAGTCATCGTTAGCGGGATAGCATACTCGGGACAGTTGGTTCTCGAGTTTCCCTTTCAAATCACATACTTGCATCAATACTTGTTCTAGCATGTGGAACTCATATTTTGTCAATTGATTGATTTGTTATTATGTGGCTTATGTTTATATTTTGTTATGCATTCATCTTGAGCCAACTTTGATTTCAGCGGGCAGAACCGCCCTTTTTGTTTAAACGTTTGGGAACTATGATTGAGTGGCCTAGGTCGTAGTCATCTCGCCTGGTGCTAGCATACTCATTATAGTTTCTCAAAATCTAGGTAAGTGGGATACGTGGCACCACCTCGATTGGGAGAGTCGGTGAGTCATTACGTGATCTCATCCTCGGGATCCCAAAAGCACAGCAGCAATCCCTCGTTTATCAGAATTGATATCCCGTTTTAAAGACATGCATTTCATTACGTTGATATCGATTATGTGTTGCCTTGATAGCATGTTGTTTATATATTACTTTTATGTTGCTTTTACTGGGAATGTCATTCTCACCGGTTATCCGGCTGTTGCTTTGTTTTGTATGTGTACTTGGCAACAGGTGGGGCAGGATCAAGCCAGCGTAGGCCTGGATAGCAACAAGAGGGAGAGCTAGTAGTGAGACTCGGTTTAGAAGTCGTGTCAGCATGTCTACCTAGTGATATTGGAACATGTTTAGATATCGAACTTCGTTGTTATGTTGTATTGATTATGCGAGCTTTTGTTTAAACATTGTCATTGCATATTCCATAACTTTGAGCGGTTGAGTAGCCCTGGAACTCTATGTATTAATTGGAGAAAGTATGATTGCAATGCATGGATTTGAATTGATTGTTTGGAGTTGAGTTCAGCTAGTTTTCTGCTGTTCTTTTTCTCTAATTCTGTCACCGCTCAATCGGCTAGATGTTACCGAACGAGCGATGGCAATTTACGCCTTTCTCTGTTTCTGCATTTAGTTGACCGCTCGATCGGTAAGATCTTACCGATCGAGCGGCGCTGGTTTTACTCGGGCAGAGAACGAGTAATTTTTGGCTCGCTCGATCGGTAGGATCTTACCGATCGAGCGGAGCACTGTTCAATTCAAAAAAAAAAAATTCTTTTATTGCTTTTAATCTTGGATCTTGATTGCCTTATTGTTGTTTAATCCCGAGATTAGTTGTTTAGGACCGAGGTCTCACATTAAGTGGTATCAGAGCGTTAAGATTCTTGGTTGAACTAGAGTGAGCGGGGTAGTTCGAGTCTGCATGTATTGGCTCCTCGCATGTGTATGAGTTATTGATTATTTATTTAATACCATGCGAGCATGCTTTATTATTTGAGAATTAATTGAATTACATGATTCTGTGATTTAATTTATAAAGCATGAACTACTTGAGATATAACTGCTTCTGTTATCGACTGGTACCCGGTATTCCAAGCGGTTGTAAGGGCACCGATTGTAGAAATTGAGATATCTTGTGTCATAACCTTTGATTATCAGATGGGTCCTCATCGAGTGATAAACAGAAACACACCGCCAGTTATTCCTACAACTGAGCAAGCTAGTACTGAAACGGTTGAGATGGATGCTGCAGCGACGCCTATGGAAACCTTGCTGAAGAGGTTTCAGTCGTTCAATCCGCCGTTGTTGATGGGTTCAAAAAATCCAGTTGACTGCGAGAGTTGGTTGGATGATATTGATCAGTTGTTCGATTACATTGACTACCCTGATGACCGCCGAATCAGGTTAGTCATTCATCAGCTTCGTGGGGTTGCTAAGAGCTGGTGGATCATGACGAAGAAATAAATGGAGAGTAGAGGTACGGAAGTTACTTGGACTCTTTTTAAATCTGAGTTTTATAAGCGGTTTTTCCCTATCTCGTATCGCAAAGATAAGGGAGCAGAGTTTTCCAATCTAAGGCAAGGGAATCTGAACATTGAAGAATACGTGGCTAAGTTTGATAGTTTGTTGCGTTTTGCACCGTTAATTGCCGGAGATGAGGAAGCAAAGGCCGATCAGTTCATCAATGGTTTGAACCCCGACGTCTTCACGTTGGTAAATACCAACAGGCCTAACAACTTTGCGGATGCCATGAATCACGCAAAGGGAGCAGAAGCAGGCTTGTGGAGGCAAAGAGGTAATCAGGTAGCACCTCAGCAGCAGAGGCAGTATCAGAATCAACCATCTCAGTATCAGAATCCGCCACCTCAGCATCAGAACCAGCAGCAGAGATATGAAGGTGGAAGTAGTGGGGGAAATAGAAAGGATCAGTATAAAGCAAGAGGGAAACAGTTCTTCTAGTTCCAGTGGTTCCAAGCAGTTTGGTTCTGGACAGAGTTCCGGATCATCTTCCTTGTATTGCAGCAAGTGTGGAGGTAGACACTAACCAGATCAGTGTGTGGGAGTCTTTGGGAACTGTAATACCTGTCAGCAACCGAGACACTTCTCTAAGGTGTGCCCTCAGCGTAACAGAGATCGAGCTCAAAGTGGGAGTTCATCTCGACCTGCAGCTCAGCCTGAGAGGCAGTCTTCTGCAGTTCACTCTTTCCAGCCTCAGCAGCAGAACAGACAGGGAGGTAACTCTAGTGCGAACCAGCCTCCGAGACAGCAGGCACGAGTCTTTGCTCTGACAGAGGATCAGGCTCAGGCAGCACCTGACAATGTTATAGCAGGTAACTGTTTGATTTTCGGTTATTCTATTCATGTCTTGATAGATACAGGTGCTTCCCATTCCTTTATCTCTGAGAAATTTGTGTTATTGCATGCTTTGCCTACTGAGTTGTTGCCTACTGTAGTAGCTGTTACTTCACCTTTGGGTGGAGGAATTGTTTCTGTCAGATTAGTCAGGAACTGTGAACTGTGTTTTGAGGGTAATATTTTAGAGTTCGACTGTATTGTACTTGGGCTGTCAGATTTTGATTGTATTGTCGGTATCAATGTTTTAACCAAGTACAGGGCAACAGTCGATTGTTTTCTGAAAGTTGTCAGGTTTAGACCTGAAATGGCAGACGAGTGGAAATTCTTTGGTAAGGGTTCTCGATCTAGAATTCCTTTGATTTCAGTGTTATCTATGACTCGTTTGTTATAGAGAGGTGCAGAAGGATTTTTGGTCTATGCAATTAATGTACTGAAATCTAGCCCCGAATTGGTTGATATACCAGTGGTTAGAGATTTTGTGGATGTGTTTCCGGAAGATGTTCCTGGATTACCGCCTATTCGAGAGATCGAATTCAGCATCGATTTTGTGCCAGGTACTTAACCTATTTCCAAAGCTCCTTATCATATGGCACCTATTGAACTGAGAAAGTTGAAGGAACAGCTTGAGGATTTGATTGCCAAGGGATACATCAGACCTAGTGTATCTCCTTGGGACGCTCTTGTTCTGTTTGTTCGAAAGAAGGATGGTTCTATGCGGCTCTGTATTGACTACCGTCAACTGAATCAGGCTACAGTTAAGAACAGGTATCCTTTACCCAGAATAGATGACCTTTTTGATCAGCTGCAGGGTTCTTTTGTCTATTCTAAAATTGATCTGAGGTCAGGTTATCACCAGCTGAGAGTGCGAGAGGAAGATGTTCCTAAGACCGCATTCAGAACAAGGTATGGTCATTTTGATTTTATAGTCATGCCATTCGGTTTGACTAATGCTCCCGCGGTTTTTATGGGTTTGATGAACCGTATCTTTCAGCGTTATTTAGATGAGTTCGTCATTATCTTTATCGATGATATTCTTATCTAATCGAAGAACCGTACTGACCATGCAGAGCACTTGAGGACCGTACTGCAGATTTTGCGAGTTGAGCAGTTGTTTGCCAAGTTGTCTAAGAGTGAATTCTGGTTGGATCGAGTTGTCTTCCTCGGTCACATCATTTCTGGAGATGGGATTTTTGTCGATCCCAACAAGATTGAAGCAGTTATGAATTGGCCTAGACCGACATTAGTACCTGAGAACCGAAGCTTCATGGGTTTAGCTGGTTATTATCGCCGATTCATCGAGGGTTTCTCGTCTATTTCCAAGCCTATTACCCAGCTGACTCAGAAGAATGTGCCTTTTGTCTGGACTTCAGATTATGAGGCTAGTTTTGTTGATCTGAAGAGGAGACTGACCAGTGCTCCGATTCTTTCTATTCCGAAGGGTACTGGAGGTTTCACAGTCTATTGTGATGCTTCTAACCGAGGCTTGGGTTGTGTTCTTATGCAGCATAAGCATGTGATAGCGTATGCATCAAGGCAGCTGAAACCGCATGAGACTCGTTATACGGTGCATGATCTGGAGCTAGCTGCGATCGTTTTTGCTATGAAGATCTGGCGTCACTATCTTTATGGTGAGTCTTTCGAGATCTTTTCTGATCATAAGAGTCTTAAGTACTTGTTTTCACAAGAATATGAGACAGAGAAGATGGTTAGATCTGTTGAAGGATTTCGACTGTGAAATCAAGTATTATCCAGAGAAGTCGAATGTAGTTGCAGATGCCTTGAACCGAAAGCTTTGTTCTTTATCTCTTTCTACTATCGGTGTTTCTCAGTTGATCGACGATTGTTGCACTTCTGGTTTAGAGTTTGAAACAGATAAGAAGACTATCAGAGTGTTTGCTATTCAAGCCGAGCCGGAGTTGTTTGTTGCGATCAGAGAAGCACAGAAGTCTGAGCCGGGCATTCAGGTGTCAGTAGAGAAAGTCAGATCTGGGCATCAGTCTGAATTCCAGGTTAGAGATGATGTTTTGTTTGTAAATAACCGTATCGTTGTGCCTGATATTTCGGAGTTGAGACAGCGTATTCTCCGAGAGGCTCATTGCAGTCGGTTCAGTGTTCATCCTGGAGGTAGTAAAATGTACAACGATCTGAAGAACCAGTTCTGGTGGAAGAGAATGAAGAGTGATGTTGCGAGGTTTGTATCTCGGTGTTTGAACTGTCAGCAAGTGAAAGCAGAACGAAAGTGACCGGGTGGTCTATTGCACAGTCTATCTGTTCCTGAATGGAAATGGGATCATATTTCTATGGATTTCGTCACGAAGCTACCACGATCTGTTCGGGGATGCGATGCTATTTGGGTAGTGATCGATCGATTGACGAAGTCTGCATGTTTTATTCCGTACAGGATGATGTATCGTCATGATCAGATGGCTGAGTTGTATGTTAGCAATGTTGTGAGATTGCATGGGTTGCCGAAGTCGATCGTTTCAGACAGAGACCCTAGATTCACTTCGCACTTCTGGCATAGTTTGCAGGAGGCACTTGGTACTTGATTGCATCTGAGTATAGCTTATCATCCTCAGACCGATGGACAGTCAGAGCGGACTATCCAGACGTTAGAGGATATGCTTCGAGCAGTAGTGCTAGACTTTGGCACTAGTTGGCAGGATTCTTTGCCTCTTGTCGAGTTTTCTTACAACACAGCTTCCAAGCGAGTATCGGTATGGCGCCTTTTGAGGCATTGTACGGTAAAAAAATGCCGATCTTCATTGTTTTAGGATGATTTCTCCGAGTCACCAGATTTGGGACCGGATATGCTTAGAGATATGGCAGAGCAAGTTAAGATCATTTAGACCAGAATGAAGTCAGCTCAAGATAGACAGGCAAAATATGCGAATGTCAGACGTAGACCTCTGATTTTCGAGCAGGGAGACCGTGTATTCCTTAAGATTTCTCCATTTAGAGGCACTGTCAGATTCGGTAAGAGAGGGAAGTTATCTCCGAGATTCATCGGTCCGTATGAGATTCTCGAGATGTTAGGCGATCTTGTCTACAGACTTTCACTTCCTCCGTCTTTATCTGGTATTCACGACGTTTTTCACGTCTCTATGCTGCGAAAGTATCATCCAGATCCTTCTCATATCCTTCAGCCTGACGAAGCCAAGTTAGATGAGACTCTGAGCTACTTTGAACGACCGATTCAGATCCTTGATCGAAAAGAGAAACAGTTTAGAACCAAGTTGATTCCATTGGTGAAAGTGCAATGGAGCCGTCACGGCGTCGAGGAAGCGACTTGGGAGACAGAATCTGACGTGAGACGGCGATTTCCCGAGTTATTCGGATGACGTAAGTCCTTCTTACTGTTTTTAGTTCTTTATTCTTTCTTATGAGTTGTGGTTCTCGTTGATTTCGAGGACGAAATCTCTTCTTAGTGGGGGAGAATTGTAACGCCCCGTTTTTATCTTAAATGAGTTTATTGGATTTAATCGGAGATTGTAGAGTTCAAGAGCCGACTTGATTTTGATCGGGTTCTTTTTGCAAAATTTGGATTTTTCAGGGACTAAAACACAATTATCGGTTTTAACAGATATTTATAAGGCTTTTGGACCCATTATCTTCTCCATCACCTCCATTGCATCGCCTCCCTCCATTGAAGACGACTCTTTGAGCCTCCAAGCTTTCTGAATTCAGTCCGAACTCGATCCGGCCGTTGGAATTTATTTCTGAAGGCAGATTATCGATCACTGCAGCGAGAGCTCCGTTATATCGTAAGTTTTTCCACGATCAGATACATTCTAGTTTTTGGATGTTGTTAGAATCGTTTGAGATTCGAGTATGTTGTTATCGACGGAGTTCTGATCGTTTATTTTCTGTCAGTTTTGAAATAGAGCGTCATTCGGATTTGTTATGATTTTTGGAAAGCCATTTTCGAAAATGTGGGTTTTGAGGAGCCGATCCCATGGGAGTTCCACCCAACTTACAACATTTGTCGATCCAATGTACAGCTTTCCGACGGACGGGCCCCCCCAATAATATGAGCCGGACCGTATCCGCGGGTAGCGTCACATACATTGACCGTTGATGGAAGGTGGAAACATTTAAACAAATTTAAATTTCCTTTATTTATCTTGATATAAATTTTAAATCATATTTAAAATGAGGGATTTTTAATTATAAAAATATTTGTCTCATCATATTCATTTTATTGCATGCTTGCCGGATTCACGCAATTTATGTCTAAACATGCATACAATCATAATATCAAATATTATATAGGATGATCGATTCCATTTCTAATTGACCCGTGGTTGCCAATCACGGGTCTTAGTCCAATCCTAGGTAATATGCAGTATGCAATGCAATCCTATTACATGTGCTTCCAATTTACATTTCTTCAGTCTTTATTGTCTGTTGGGCCCACCGTCTTCAAATCTTGATCTCCCACTAAATCTAATGTATTTACAATAAATAACAATGACAAGTAGGGATACATTTTTAGGGGTGGGAACGGGCTATAAACCAAGCCCACTTTTATTACATATGACATTCATATCGGGCCATAAACCAGGCCCATTAATAATACCAACAACAATAAAAACAAAATGTAAATTCCTAACATACACCTACAAAATTGGTCATGGCAATCGATCATCCTTATCCAATAACATTTAATTCAAAATTAATTTATTGGATAACATGCAGTGGCAATTCAAATTTAAACAAGATAAAATCATATTTTATATATAAAATCTCATTTCACATATAAAATCATATTTTATCTCTATATCAAATAAAATCATATTTTATCTATAAAATCCAATTTTACAAATAAAATCATATTTTACTCAATATATCATAAGATCATATCTTATCATCAATTGTACCAAAATAATTGATTTCAAAATTCAATTTACGGATAAAACATTAAAATTTTCCAAAAATTCAAATTTATCCAAAATCAATTTTAAAATTTACGGACTCGAACAATTCGATCCGAAATCTCGTGAACCAATCAAAAACAATTTTTGACCGGACCAAAAATAAAATTTTAACATATTAAAATTAATTTTTAATAAAAATATAATTTTTCCCGCGGGCCGCCCGGGACACTCCCGGGCCGGCCCGCACCCGGGGCGCGGGCCGGGGCAGCCCGGCTGCCCCCTTAGGGCAGCAACAATTGCTGCCCTGGCGGCGCCTAGCGCCGCCCCTGGGCGGCGCCGTGCGCCGCCCTGGGCAGCGCCCAGCGCTGCGCTGGGCGGCGCCGAACGCCGCCCCTGGGCGGCGCTGTGCGCCGCCCTGGGCAGCGCCCAGCGCTGCGCTGGGCAGCGCACAGCGCTGCCCTGGGCGGCGCCGTGCACCGCCCTGGGCGGCGACGGTCGCCGTCCTGGGCGGCGCCGTGCGCCCCCTTTGGGCGGCGCACGGCGCCGCCCGGGGCAGCAACAATTGCTGCCCCACCGGGCAGCGATCCAATTGCTGCCCCACCGGGCAGCGATCCAATCGCTGCCCGGGTTTTGCCCCGGAAAAAAATTTTTTTTATTTAAAAATATTTATTTTGTTTTCCAAAAACCGAGATTCAAAAATTTTGTACAATCGATTAATTTAATCGTTTGATCTGAGCAACCTGGCTCTGATACCACTGTTGGAAAAAACTGGCGGTCAGATCAATCACGATTGATACCCGGTGCAGCGGAAGTTTAAAAATTTTATCATGGAACAATTCCATGGTGTGGGTATCAACCATTCAACGATTAAATTATTGTGTGTGTAAAATTCAAATAACAATTAATTAAATTTTACCTCCAATCTCGAAGCGAGATTAATGGACACCACACAGATTTCTCTGCGCTTCTTGTATCTCCCAGGAACTGATGAACTCCTTCAATCAGGTCCACGAATGGGGTTTTAAATCCCTCTGATAGATTGCACTAGAAAATCTATCAGAAGTTTTCTGCGAAGAGATTAAACGAATCTGATTCGTTATTCCTGACTGCGATTCAAAATCACAGACCGAAATTTCTCGGACAGAGAAAAAGGGGGGCGGCCGAAAATATTAGAGAGAGAGCTAGGGTTCGAAAATTTTGTCTCTCAAAATAATGACCTGTTGTGTGTAATTTCTGTACTGAAATAACTTATTTATAATGCAGGCCACTAACACCTTAGGGCCCATTAGTCATAAGTTAGGGCCCGACAAGCAAAGCCCGCACATTCAGAAATTAATATAAAATTCATCGTGACTCCGATTGATGAACCGATTTCACCAATGTGCACAGAAACCATTTCTGCACATTTTAAAGTCAAAATAAATTTTCCTGAATCCGAATTCAGTGGTTTCCTAAAATGTCCATCCCTATGTCATTTTAGGAAATCCTACTCCCTTACTCTTATTTAAGAAGTCCAACTCCTTAGTTCATTAAATTTAACTCTTTAAATTTAACTATCTCAACGGGGATTAAAACTCCATTACACTGTGTGACCCTCAATGGTTCAGGGATACAGCTAGCCGTGGGCTCACAACTCCTTGTGACTCGGAACAACACTTTCCGACTTGCCCAACGAATCATGGTAAAGCGCCTAGCAACATCGCCCCATGATTCCCTAGGTATCACTGATAGTGCCTACAAGAACCAGTAGATTTTGGTTAGCGTACAGTACGGTCCCTTCATCCATATTCCCGATCGAATCAACAACCATTGGTATATCGAGAGTCGCTCAAGATTCGATAACTATGCAATACATCTTGAAGATCAAATTAGTGACATCGCATGTGCTACTAAGAAACCATTTCTTAAATCACATCAAGTACTCTGGCCAGAGATTTGTCACACTAATATCTCCTCAGATCGCATAGGATATCCACACTCGCAAGTATGTGGTGAATCCTTGACAACAATGCATTGACTCCTATATGTGTCGTAACTGTACCCAATCTCGACACCTGATGACCCCCATAGAGTCGGTAAACGAGTCAAAGCACAGCACTAGCATATAGAGTCTCCATGATGTTTCAAGTCGTAAGGACTAATGGTGTACAACCAAAACCGCGGACTTTATCCACTCGATAAGTGATAACCACTTGGAAAGTCCGGATAGGGTAGTTCGATTATTCATCCTATGAATATCCATTTGCATGCTTCGAACATCTCCATGTTCCCTACCAATGAAACGTGGTACTCCGCATCGCAAATGCTAGTCTCAAACTCGAGCGATCCTTATCCTTATTATCGGACGGCTCAATCGACTAGGAACGGTTTTTAGAATATACAGTGACTATAAGATGTATTTCATGATAGACATCTCCATGTTCTACCACATCTTACATACACTATAGTATATTCAAGGTCTTTATCAAAACAACAATAGTATATCACAATATAACAATATGAAGTAATATAAAGTCATTGCCATAAAAGTGTAAATAATATTAAACAAAAGATTGTTTATACAAAGAGTCATCAAAGCCCATAGCCACACAGTTGGCTCACTGGGCACCCACTCTTACAGCTCTATAGTCAGGTATAACAAGGTATAGGCTCAACGTGTATATGCACATGACATATGAATATAGAAAGAGGTAAATCATATATCATGCCATATAATAATGCCAAATAAATGCAACATATAAACATATATACTCGCTGGCAATCTCAGTCAATGTGTACGTACCTCTAGGCTAGTTCAAGTATAGTAAGATCCTAGGTTCCAAACCTATATTCAAAAGTTCACTGTATCACTACATAAATTCTATAAGTCTTAACTAAGCTAATAAGTACTCCCAAAACTTAAATAGATTCCCGGACCATACCTTCGTCCGTAGTTAGCCCTTTGGAGTCGCTAGTCCCGGATGACTATAACCACACCTTGGTTATTCCAGAACCTCTATTATAACCGATAGGGCCCTCAAGTGTATAACTCGCACTATATGACTGAAGAAGGAAACTCGGGAATTCGTATTTAGAAATGAATCTGAGAAGCCCTATTTATAGGCAAAATTCCCGGCCAGGATCCGAACTTCCGATTTCAGGATCGGAGCTTCCGATCCAGCTCACTGCGTGCATGTGTGACACGTCGGGATCGGAACTTTTGATCGGGCGATCGGAGCTTCCGATCTGCTCTACGTTCAACACTTGTCAAAACTCGCGGCTGAGTCATCGAACATTGCTGGCAGCTGGAGATCGGAACGTCCGTTCCAGGATCGGAGCTTCCGATCTCGGTGCTTCCGATGAGATTCCGAAGTGGCTAGGATCGGAGCTTCCGATCCGGCCCAAAGTCAAAAGCCCATAATCTCTTTCGAAGTCCAATAACACTCCGAAATTGATTAATTACCAATCCTTAATCATGTTTAACATATTATTATCTTAAAATGGAATCTGAGTTACTACATTCTCCCCACCTTTAGATATTTCGTCCGAGAAATAACATCTAAAGACAAAATCAAGATAACAATATGAAACATCAAATCATGTTTTATTACAACAACTGTAATTACATCTTACATGGTAAATCAAAAGTACAAAGCAAATAACTCAGGATATTCCTCTTGCATACGACTCTCAGTTTTCCAAGTTGCTTCTTCAACTCCTCGGCGCTGCCACTGTACCATCACCAGTGGTATAGTCTTGTTCCGAAGAACTTTCTTCTTCCTGTCTAGGATACGGATTGGTCGTTCAACAAAAGACAGATCTGGCTCTAGCTGAATATCAGTAGACTGAATCACATGAGATTCATCAGCTATATACTGTCGAAGTAACGACACATGAAAAACATTATGTATACTGGAAATATTTGGCGGTAAAGCCAAACGATATGCAACATCTCCGATCTTCTCCAGTATCTGGAAAGGCCCAATGAAACGAGGAGACAACTTTTCTTTCACGCCGAATCTCATCATCTTCCTGAAAGGTGATACTCAAAGGAACACATATTCACCAGGCTCAAACTGAAGTGGCCTGCGGCGAATATTAGCATAACTGGCTTGTCTATCTTGAGCAACTTTGATCCTATGTTTGATCAAATCTACCTTGTCTACAATCTGCTGCACCAATTCAGGACCCTCGATTTGTCGTTCCCCGACTTCATCCCAGAATAACGGAGTACGACACCGTTGACCGTACAATGCCTCGAAAGGTGCCATATCAATACTACGATGATAACTGTTATTGTAGGCAAATTCGATCAAAGGTAACTGATCCTGCCAAGATAAGCCAAAATCCATGACAGAAGAACGTAGAATATCCTCCAGCGTACGAATCATCCGCTCTGACTGCTCGTCAGTCTCCGGATGATATGCAGTGCTCAAACTCAGAGTGGTACCCAATGCCTCCTGAAAACTACCCCAAAAACGTGAGGTAAATCGCGGGTCTCTATCACTGACTATGCTCACTGGAATCCCATGTAATCGCACTATCTCCTGGACATATAAGCGTGTCATGCGATCATAAGAATACTCCCGGTTTTAAGGAATAAAGTGTGCTGATTTCGTCAAACGGTCAACGACAACCCAGATAGCATCACTCTGACGTGACTTCATAGGCAAGTGGGTAACAAAGTCCATAGTCACGTGCTCCCACTTCCATTCGGGAATCTCAAGATTTTGCAGTAATCCACCTGGTCGTTGATGTTCAGCCTTGACCTGTTGACAAACCAAACATCTCGAAACAAATTGATACACACTCCTCTTCATCCCTTTCCACCAGAATCTAGTTCGCAAGTCCTTATACATTTTCATGCTACCAGGATGAACTGATAATCGACTCATGTGAGCTTGAGAAAGAATATTATTCCTGAGCTCCGCATCATTAGGTACAACCACTCGATTAGATAAGCACAATAAACCATCTGCCTGAAAATGAAATCCAGATGTATTAACTCCATTGGCCAGACGTGCCAAACGCTGAGTCTTAACATCAGATATCTGAGCATCTCTGATCCGAGAATACAATGCTGGCTCAAATAAAATAGTATACAAACGAATCTAATTCCTCCCTTTCTTGTGCTTAAGTGTAAAACTCAATGAACAGCACTCTTGAATCATATGAGATACTTCACTAGTCTGAAGTGCAGAAAGTCTCACCTGCCGACTTAAGGCATCAGCAGTAAGATTAACAGAACCTGGATGATATTTGATTTCACAATCATAATCCTTCAGAAGATCCATCCAGCGTCTCTGTCGCATATTCAACTCTGCCTGAGTGAATAAATACTTCAAACTCTTGTGATCCATGAATATCTCAAATTTCTCGCCATAAAGATAATGCCTCCAAATCTTGAGCGCAAATACAATGGCGGCTAACTCGAGATCATGTACTGGATAATTACTCTCATGCGTCTTCAACTATCGAGAAGCATAGGAAATAACATGTTCATGCTGTGTCAGAACACATCCTAATCCCTGACCAGAGGCATCAGTATAGACAACATAACCTCCTGATCCAGAAGGTAGAGCTAGCACAGGTGCAGTAGTAAGACGTCTACGCAGCTCGTGAAATGACTCCTCACATTCCGAGGACCATATGAAGGAAACATATTTCCGAGTAAGCTGAGTCAAAGGTCTGGCCAACTGTGAAAAATTCTCGATGAACCGACGGTAATATCCAGCTAGACCCAAGAAACTACGAATCTCAGCAACCGTCGTCGGATGAGACCAGTTCAGCACTGCCTCTATCTTACTAGGATCAACAGATATCCCTTCATTAGAAATCACATGACCGAGAAACACTACCCGATCAAGCCAGAATTCACACTTGCTCAATTTCGCATACAGCTGCTTATCTCGCAACGTCTGTAAAATAATCCTTAGATGTTGTGCATGCTCATCCTTGTCATGAGAATAGACAAGAATATCATCAATGAAGACGATGACAAATCTATCCAGATACTCTCGAAATATCTGATTCTTCAGATTCATAAAGACTGCCGGTGCATTCGTTAAACCGAATGGCATCACCAAAAATTCATAATGCCCGTATCTGGTCCTGAAAGCAGTCGTAGATATATCTGAGTCTCGTACCCGCATCTGATGGTAACCAGATCTCAGATCTATCTTCGAGTAAACAGAAGTACCCTGTAGTTGATCGAACAGATCATCAATCCGCGGCAAAGGATACTTATTCTTGATGGTGACACGATTCAACTGCCTGTAATCAATACATAATTGCATCGATCCATCTTTCTTCTTGACAAATAAAATAGGTGCTCCCCACGGAGAAACACTCGGACAAATATATCCCTTATCAAGCAGATCCTGTAACTGCTGTTTCAATTCCCTTATCTCTGAAGGTGCCAGACGATAAGGTTCTCGGGATATAGGCGTAGTTCCTGGTACTAAATCAATACCAAATTCAACCTCTCGCACCGGAGGAAAACCAGGAATCTCATCAGGGAATACATCAGGAAACTCGCTGACAACCGGTAACTGATCAATACCCGTACTACTCGTGGACATATCAACTGCATAGATGAGGTAGCCCTCCCCACCTGACTCCAAGACATGACATGCCTTCAGAGCCAAAACAAGTGGCATCAGAGGTCGCGCACCCTCACCATAAAAATACCAGCTATCACCCTCAACCGAATGAAACTGTACCAAACGCTGATAACAATCCACAGTAGCGTGATACAAAGTCAGCATATCTATTTCCAAGATACAGTCAAAATCTGTCATCGCTAATATCATCAAATTAGCTGCTAACACATTACCCTCAAACTCCAGAAAGCAACCCATCACTAGACGCTTAGTTACTATCTCTTGCTCCAACGGAGTAGATACAACTAAATCCATATCTAATGATACATAAGGTAATCTATGTCTCTTAACAAAGCGACTAGAAATAAAGGAATGCGATGCTCCAGTATCAATTAATACAAGTGCAGGAATACCACATAACAGAAAGGTACCTGCCAACATGCGATCGCTTCCCTCTGTAGCCTGCTCCTGAGACAGAGCAAACACCTGCCCTTGAGTCTGGGGACGATAACCAGAAGAACTCTGTGGTGCTGGCTGCTGACGTGGAACAATAGAATTCTGAGATCCAACCTGTGATCCCGATCCACTAGCAGAACCCATGCGCTGAGGACAATCTCTCCGCAGATGTCCCTGCTGACCGCAAATATAACAAGCACCAGTAGCTCTCCGACATGAAGCTGCAGGATGCTTCCCTCCACAATGACTACAAAACTCCTCCTTCTTCTTCTTCTTCCCAAAACGGAACATACCTCGTAAACCACGAGATCCAAATGAAGTAGTAGGAGTAGAAGAAGACGTAGGTTCAGATTGCACAACAGATTGAGCTCGAGGCTCAAAAGATCCACTAGGCTGTGCTGGCATCATCAATTGTGCCCGCCTGTTGCTAGTCTCCACAAGACGGCAACGGTTCACCAAAGTCTCAAAAGATATCGGGTCATCACAGACGACAACCTGAGAGTAGATATCTTGGTTCAAACCTTGTAGAAAGATATCATACTTCGATGCATCACTCTCATTGATATGAGGACTGAAAGGTAGCAGATCAAGAAATCGTTGTTGATATTGATCAATAGTCATTGATCCTTGCCTCAGAGTAAGCAACTCCATAGATCTTGCTTGGCGAATAGCTGGAGGAAAATACAATTTCTGGAACTCCCGACAGAAATCCCCCCAAGTCACCTGTCCTCTCTCAGTACGTGCCTGAGCAGCTTTGGCATCCCACCAAAAACGTGCTCGATCCTCTAGAACAAATTCTAGAACTTCCAATTTCTGATCCTCAGTACAATCGAAAGCACGAAAAGTACTCTCGAGTTTAGACATCCAACTCCTCGCCTGTTCAGGATTCTCGCCTCCCACCAAGGGTTTCGGTCCTACTTGCATGAACTTATTGATAGAGTAGCGACGTCTACCCTCATGATGACGATGATGATGACCACCTCCCTGGCCAACACTACCGTGACTCTCGTCAGCCATATCCTGAAAAGAATTGCACATTAAAATCCCAAATGCGCAAGAATTACTCAAGACTAAACTAAATCCCAAGTACTAATCCCAAAATCTAAGCATGCTCTGATACCAAAAATGTAGTGACCCTGCATGGAATCACCTACTAACTGGAAACTAATAGCATGCATTAAACTTAATACAGAAAAATACTTAACAGAGTAAAAACGTGCGAAAACATAATCCATAAATTACATATCAGCTTAGTAGCATAATCCAGGCTTAAATCTGTAGTGATACAACCAAATCGAAACCTTAAACAGTAAACATTATGCAGCTATATCGAATCCTGCTGTATAATAAAATCCTCAAGGCTCCTGCTCTCTAGTCCTGCCTTGAACTACCAGCTCCGTCCATCCTGCGACCTGCCCCATGGAATAGGGTGTCCAAGATAACAACTAGGACGTGAGCGCTAACGCCCAGTATATAGACATGAGTAAACATATGTATATAATGCATGCAACATGATGACTGGTACAGGGTCATCTGAAAAGTCATGCTCAGAACCGGTGCCACATGAGTGCTGCCACCGCACGGATCAACCTCTGGGTGCAACCACACTCGTCTAGTACACCAGAGTAGACAGACATAAATGCCCCCGCCGTCGTGGTACTCTCAGTGACAGACTATCGAGTATAGAGCTGAGCGGCTCTATAGTCAGGTATAACAAGGTATAGGCTCAACGTGTATATGCACATGACATATGAATATAGAAAGCGGTAAATCATATATCATGCCATATAATAATGCCAAATAAATGCAACATATAAACATGTATACTCGCTGGTAATCTCAGTCAATGTGTACGTACCTCTAGGCTAGTTCAAGTATAGTAAGATCCTAGGTTCCAAACCTATATTTAAAAGTTCACTGTATCACTACATAAATTCTATAAGCCTTAACTAAGCTAATAAGTACTCCCAAAACTTAAATAGATTCCCGGACCATACCTTCGTCCGTAGTTAACCCTTTGGAGTCGCTAGTCCCGGATGACTATAACCACATCTTGGTTATTCCAGAACCTCTATTATAACCGATAGGGCCCTCAAGTGTATAACTCACACTATATGACTGAAGAAGGAAACTCGGGAATTCGTATTTAGAAATGAATCTGAGAAGCCCTATTTATAGGCAAAATTCCCGGCCAGGATCGGAACTTCCGATTTCAGGATCGGAGCTTCCGATCCAGCTCACTGCGTGCATGTGTGACACGTCGGGATCGGAACTTCCGATCGGGCGATCGGAGCTTCCGATCTGCTCTACTTTCAACACTTGTCAAAACTCGCGGCTGAGTCATCGAACATTGCTGGCAGCTGGAGATCGGAACGTTCGTTCCAGGATCGGAGCTTCCGATCTCGGTGCTTCCGATGAGGTTTCGAAGTGGCTAGGATCGGAGCTTCCGATCTGGGTTCGGAGCTTCCGATCCGGCCCAAATTCAAAAGCCCATAATCTCTTTCGAAGTCCAATAACACTCCGAAATTGATTAATTACCAACCCTTAATCATGTTTAACATATTATTATCTTAAAATGGAATCTGGGTTACTACAAGCACCCTGGTATAATTCATCCCTGAGTCTCTAATGATGTCTTATCATTACTGAGCAACATTCATATCCGGACCAAAGACCCATCATTGGTCTAGAAAGACCCTTATAATTAAAGAAGCACGACTCTAATCCCGAGTCTGCAAGCAACTGACAAACAATCCTGTTGAATACCAATTTAAATAAAACACTTGAATATAAATCCCAAATCCCAAATCAAAGGCCAAAACTTTTCTCCTCAGAATGATTACCTGTCAAGGAAAATCCCTTCTAAGACTGTTCTTGTAACACCCGAAATTTTTAATACGTAAATTCGCCTGCATAATTAGGAAAATTTAATTATTTAAAATTTAGAAATTTGGGTTAAATGATTTTATGTGATTTTATGTGAATTATGTGCATGATTTAAAGTTTATTTTAGCATTTAACCCGCAATTATAGAATTTGTAGATTTTTGAGTAAATCATTTATGTGATCGCGTAGACGGGACCGAGGACGGACGAGCTATTGGTTTTTCATCCAAATTATTTTAAGGGATTTTAGTAGCCATAAAATATTATTTCAAGATTTTAATTCCCCGAAATTTATGATATTTTATTTATATATTTTAAAAAACTCATTTTTAGCAAAAATAAGTCATTTTAATGACTTTTATCAACTTTTAAAAATTTTCAAAAATTATATTTCGGGATTTTATGATTATAAAGTATTTTAGCATGTATTTTAAAAGTTTAAAATTTATTTGTTTATGATATATTATATATATTAATTAGTTAATAATTATTTTACTAATAATTATCCTAAACCCCACCTTAACCTACCCAAGACCCCACGCCTCCCTCCATCAGCCGAAACCCCATCTCCCCCAACTCATTATTCATCTTCTTCATTGCTTATCAGAAGAAAACTCAGCCCCTTAGCCGAAACTTCAAGATTTTTAGTTATTTTTCGTAGATCCGTCGTCCCGGAGTCCGTATACGCGTTAAAGCTTCAAATAAAATCAAAGGCATGTCAAATTCTCTTCTTTAACACCATATAAGCTACATAAATTTTTACGCATCAGAAACTTTTGATCTAGCATGTTACATCACAAAGTTTTATGAAGTTCTTGCATATATGCCTAAGATTTTGCATGTTTCTTTACATGAATCTCACGTTTTCTGACATGGTGAGGACCTAGGCTTCTGGAGTAACATTAAAGGAGTGTATCAGGGTCCCTAGGGTCAAGATAGGTCGGGGTTTGAGGCTGATATAGGCTGGAAACGAACCTGTCATCTTCTAATGTTCATGGCGCGCAGATTTGTGGTTCTAAGGAAGAAGGCTTCGTTCTCCCTCCTCAGGCCATAGTTTGGAGTGAGGTTTGAAGGGTTAGAACCCCCTAGATGCTGGCTAGGATTGAGAAGTGGTTTCACAAAACAATATGGTCGGCGTAGGGAGAATGATCGGATTTCCGGCAGCCGCTCAGGGCTGGGCGCGAGCTGGGGGAACAGCCTGTTCCAAGGCTTTGTTCTCCTTCCTCGGACCACCATTTTGGCTGATTCTTGTCTTGTTAGAACCGCGTAGGAGTAGGTTAGATGTGTGTGGTAATACTCCGGCCAGTGGTGGCCGGAGTTGGCCAGAAGATCGCTAGAAGTAACTGCTGCTCACGGCAGCAGCTTGAGGGAGGGGGGGTGAACGGGTTTGGGTTTGGGGACAGGCTGGGTCAGGGTTTGGGGGTCTGGGTCGGGTCCGTTGGGTCATGGGTCAAGTTAGTTTGGTCTGGGTCTGGGTTAGGTGAGTCGGGCTCGGGTATTTAAAATTTTTTAGTAATTATTAGTTTAAGTGTGTTTGGGCTTTTAAAAAAATTAATTAGAAAATTATTTGGGCTTCCAAATAATTTTATTTGAGCCTAAAATAATTTATTTGAATTAGCCCGATGATTTTTATGGGCTTGGGAGCCCATGAGAATTTTTGGGCCAGTCCGTGGATTTTTGGGTCAGTCTAGTAATTTATTGGGCTTAATTAAGTTAATGGGCTTAAATATTTTTATTTAGGCCCAGTTAAGTTTAAGTAATTTATTTGGGCTAAAATATAATTTTTAGGCTTAGTTTAAGTTGATGAGCTTAAATGTTTTTTTTTATTATTTAGACCCAATTGTGATTAAGGGCTTTTAGTTAAGTATTAAATTATATTATGGGCTTTTAATTAAGTAATGGGCAACATTAAAATTTTATGAGCTTAGAATGAATGATCAGCAGTCTGGATCAACCCATGAAAATTTACTAAGTCCGAAATATATATTTAATTTATTTTATGCATGAAAATTATTTTTAAGTATAAGTATTTTTATTATGAAAATTAATTAAATATATATTACAGACATCTTTTCAGTGCATGCATACATGAAATATTCAGTTATATATGATCATGATTAAGAGTTGAGCAATAAAATATTTTTATGATGGGAGTTGAAGTGGTGTGACAGCACAGTTCAGAGGTGGTTTACTACCGACATAGAGGTGACTTGTCACCGCCACGGACGTTGGTTTAAGAAACTGATCAGTCGGCACAGATTTAGTCACACTCACGGATATAACCATAGACCGTTTAGAAAATAATATGCTCAACTATGTTCAGTAAGCTCGGTATGTTCAGTTATGATTATGTTCAGTCAGATAACCATGATATTTTTATCATGCATGCATGTTCATGTACGTATATGTATTAGTATGATTATGTGTTTGCATGATTTTAAACCTTGTTATTATGAGATAAAACATGTTGGGCCTCTAGGCTCACTACGCTTATATGGTGCAGGTGAGTATGTTGATGACACGATAGCTCCGACCGGCGGTGAGGGCCTATGAGTTCACACGCAGACGGCACCCGTGATCGATGCTATCATTGTTTTTATGTCATGAGATTTTATCAGTTATTTTAAACAAGTCTTCCGCATTTACTTTTTATGATGATTTCAAAATATTATTTTTATTATGTATGCTTGGCGAGTTGTATGATGGTTTGAGATTTTATTTGGAGTATTGTATGTTACAAGATTTTTATTTTATTTGTTACTCAGTTATGTAAATTGTCAAGTTTATTAAATGTTATTTTAAGTATTTATACATATATGTATGGGCATATATGTATTCTTAGTATTATTTATTTTTAAGTATTTTTACATGTGAAAAAAAAAATTCTAGCATTTTATTAGATTGAGTCGTTTCAGTTCTGACAACAGAAATTCTCGATATATATATCTCTGAAGATGATAACAAATTTTCTTGGATACTAAATCTTAGTATCAACTAAATCTTCACGAGATACTCTCAATATCGATATACCCTTACTGTGACTGTTGCAAAATACCAGACTGAGGTAGTCTCCCCCTGAATAACCATCTGAAGCAAGGAAAGCTTCCAGACACCCTTTGAAGCATGAGAGACTTCCAGAGTAATACAAACATAGGGCCACACTCTCTTTTTCGTCTAGTCATCTATCCACACAGTCCACATCACTTAGTATAATTCATCTTTGTCCCCCTGATGATACACATCATCCCTGGTAAATATTATAACTAGAATATTCTAGAAAAGACATCTAGAGCTATTAATCTGAAAACATGCATAATTCAATCCCAATTATACAATGTAATCGAATAACTAATCAACCAATTACTGTCATACAATCAAGATATTCCCAAAGATTACAAAGCTTGAACCACTAATTCAGGTTCTATACAATCTTTATTACAATCCCATGTAATACATAACTTAATCAAAAGATTACACTGAAAGATGTACAATACAACAATAACTAAGTACATCAAATAACTGAAATATTTAAATACATCTGATTACAACTAAAATACTGTTTACACAAAACTTAATACATTATTTAAATTCTTGTGGAATTCTTTCATTCCGTCTAATAATCTTGAAGTTTCCCGAAAGCATCGACATGTCAGCCGACCTCTTCCTTGAAAGATCTAAAAGATCTTACGAATCTACCTCTTTCCAATATTGTTGGGTTTATCATCTGGTAGATGAGACAAGGTCTTCCTGACAATCTCTCCAACTACTAGTGGAGAATATTCCGGGGTGGCTTCCTTGGTCGAAGCAGAATGGATGACTACATGTCACACATTCTATTCAACCCTGAGAAGTGCCTGGAGTTGATGACTGGATCTTCTCTTCCAACTCCATCCTGCTGGGATCCACATAATACGAAACTCTGATGCCAACCTTGGCAATGACGATCTTGGAAAAGCCTATATATCTTGCTATTCCAACTCTTGTTACTGCTATCGTCATTTAATCCAACTTGTAATCCTACAAAGGGTAACCCAAAATCAATACTATGTCCCAAAGAATCTCATTGCATGCTCTGATACCATAAATGTAGTGATCCAAATCGTGATCATCTAATAATCAGAAGCTTAAGCATGCAATTAATCAATAATAAATTAAATCAGAGTAAAATATGGAACTTTAAATAAACCAATACCAGAAAATTATAACCTAGTGGTCAACCCTACAATCCTGTCTTGGTCACCACCTAACCTCCCAATCCTCAGGAGAACTACCTGCAACTGCCCCATCGAATGTGTTGTCCAGAAAACAGAAAAAATAACTAGACGTGAGCATAAGACGCTCAGTACGATGAGTATACAGTATTATATGTGCATGTATGCAAGTGAACTGGGTACCAAGATACTCAGGCCAAGAAACAAGCTCGTAGACCGATCCCAATGTATATAGCACGCTGCGCCGTCGCATCAGGAGGTAGCTCCTATACCCAGTGGATAATGATGATCTGATACTAGTACAAGTGTCCAACCATAACGGTACCTGACACAATATTTATGTATCCAACCATCCACAACTTGTAGGGTGACCATCCTACTACAGGATATCTCAAAAGATACTGGATCAATATGCTTATATAAGTATGCAACATGCAATCATGACATGCTATACGGATCAAATCATATAAGACATGCAAACACATAATGCATGATAACAGAAAAATTAAAAGTCTAACAAACACACGGACAAAAATAAACTAGAAAAATAGGAATATGAAGCATGTTCACCAACCCCTGAATTGAGTTTGTTCGTACTCTTCGACCTCTTCTTCGCTCTTATCTGAGAGGGTGAGTGGATGAGCGATATGGTCGTCATTCACTAAGCTGGAGAAAATTATCCTCCCAGTTTTTAAAATCAATTTAGCAGAAATCTTAAATGCAGCATTCAGAACAGTAATAATTTTCAAGAATATTCAGGCATCAAGATCATGCACTGATCGAATTATGAATTTAATGGCTAACTAATATCAATTCACTATATTTTAATCCTTTTTTAAAAAATAAATCACTAAAACCCACTAGTGTATTTTAGTAGTTGTTCGTGAAAATCCTACACATTAAACTATGTGTGATTATATATATATATGTGTGTGTGTGTGTGTGTGTGTGTGTGTACGTACTAGGAATTATCACGTTCGATGCACGTGGGTGACTGATAATAGAAAATATAATCACGAGATTTAGATATATAATGCCGAAAATAGTTTCAATAACATCATGTTTATGAGTATTTATAAATCTAAATAGAACAAAATATAATAGATAAAAATATATCCTAACTATAAATCATATATGTTCACTTATTTTAAGATCTTCTCACAAGAATTTTTGTGAATTCATATTTATTATAAAAATTATCTTTATTAAAGATAATTATAATGATTATCTCATACATTAAATAAACAAGTGCATCAATTAATGGAGTTATTAACTAAAACCATTAAATAAATGGCATGTTTGTAAATTCACGATAGTTAAATTCATAAAAAGTATTAATTAAAGACATCAATTAATGAAGTTATTAACTAAAATAATTAAATAAACAAAGTTCCTCGATTAATGAAGTTATTAACTAAAATCATTAAATAAATAAGGACATGTTTGTAAATTCACAATTCAACTTGCATATCTATTATAAAATTATCCTTTATTAAAGTTGAGTGATCGGTATGTTGCTATAATCAACTCCTCTTCATTTTACCCTTTAATATATATTCAATTAACAAAATGTCATTTTATTTTTTCAATTGATAATTATTTATTTATGAAAATGCCACGTTTACAAAATTAATTTTATTTATTTACAAAAAACATTTTCAAAATTATTCTTTTTTTGTTTTTATTTTTATTTTAAAAAAAACGTATTCCTTAAGCACGCAACATATGTTTTCGATTACTAGTTTATATAAAATAAAAATAAAAATAAAATAAATAAATATAATATATAATATAAATATAAATATAATATAATATAAAATAGATAAAATGACTCGTATATACAATGACGTGTTAACACTTAACGAGCCCATATTGTCATGTCATAAACACAGGGAAGGAGAAAAAGGAAAAAGAAAAATAAAAAGAAAAAGAAGATTAAGATTGACCTCAATCTTGTACAAATGGGAAATCTCTCGTCTCATAAATAGGGGATGAAGTCTTGTGGATAGATATGAATTCCGAGGTGTTTTGAGCTTCAAAATCTTAGAATTTTGTCTTTTTCCCTGTGCCCACTACGGTATATTGTCTTTGGTAAAGCATGCGAGCTCCCTTTTGTTTCTTGTGATTGATTTTATTCACGTACTGGAAGATATTAATTGGTGGATGGATAAGAATGTGGTGTAGGATGGTTTGATATTGATATTGATATTAATATGTGGTCGTGAGAATTTTTCCTGTCAGTTATATTGTTTCTAGCAATTTCTAAGCTGATCTCTACTTTTGACAATATGTTTCTTTTCAAATATCTTCAATTCCAATTCGTTGAAAGTGAAAGTGTAGTATGAGTGTTGGTTTGTTTGATATTTATCCGTAGCGATCAAAATCCTTTACCTTTTAATTGCTATATATATAAGTTACTTCTCCACGAGATTTTGTTTTAGTTTCTATCCAATACTAATTGAAAAGGTAAATGTTAAGTCCAATTTCCCTTGGCCTTTTGAGTTATGGCTGCCGCTTATCTTCCCTCTGAACTTTCCTTGTAAACTGTTGTTTGTTTGACCTTTAGGCCGATTTTAAAAAGAAAAAAAGATTCATCCGGTGGCAGCGTACTTGTTATTTTTTTTGATCTTATATCATGTTACTTTTTTTTATAATTTTCAAAAGCTCGATAAATATGTCTTCGTGAGTATGAACTGGGATTCTCGGGATTTTGCAAGTTGCAAGCTTTTCTACTTTGATATTGTTCATTTCTTCAGAGTCTGGTGTTTTGATTACTTTCGTTTTTTTTTTGTTTGTTTTTTTGTTTTTAGGTGGATTTCTTGTTCTTCTCATTAATGACTTCCCGTACGGATAATTTGAGGATAGGATAAGAATTCAGTGTATGATAGTAGCAAGCTGTATGAATTGATATTTTAAGACACTTGTGGGCCTTTAGTTCCTTTTTATCTGGTAGATCCTTAACTTGGATTGTGGCTGCCTCACAAACGTTAAGTAGATCAGAATGTTCTTTTCTCCCTATCCCTGTGCCTTGCCTCCCACCTAAATCACCAGTGAAATTTTAGTATCGGTTTCTGATATCTTTGGCGATTGTTGGAAACTCCTTTCTTTTCCATTATTAGTCATTGCATAGTTATGGTCATGTTTCCCTGATTCTTGAACTTGATTATATCTTTTTCTATTTGTGGAACAAGTCATATATTAAAACCCATAATATTGATGCCTTATTTCAAATGCGGTTGATTTTCAGTTTACGTGTCGGAAAAGAAGATTTCTTTTTTTCTTTTCTCAAGGAGGACATATAATGGAGAAGAAGCAAAAGAAGTTCCTAACTGTGGCACCATTTGAGTGTGCTTGGCATGATGATTTAAGGTTTAGGGAAGCCGGGAGAGGATGTGTAGCTTTTGATGCCTTTGCACACAATGATGTTACTATTGTCTTCCGAGAAAACGCGGGCAGTCAGCACTACCATTACAAAAGGGATAACAGTCCACATTATACTGTAATAATTGGTAGTCACAGAAATAAGAGGTTAAACATTGAGGTCAATGGGAAAACAGTCGTGGATGTTGTTGGGGTTGATCTTTGCTGTTCTTCTACATTCCAGAGCTACTGGATCAGCATATATGATGGGCTGATTAGCATTGGCAAAGGGAGGTACCCTTTCCAGAATCTCGTTTTTCAGTGGCTCGACTCAAACCCAAATCGAAGTGTTCAGTATGTAGGACTTAGCAGTTGGGACAGGCATGTTGGGTATCGGAATTTTAACGTTTTGCCATTGATGCAAAACCATATATCCTTATGGAAACATGTGGATTGCTGTGAATACGATGGCATGGATGATACTGATGAAGAGTTGCAAGATGATTTTGGAGGATATGAAAATTGGGGTCTTCAAACTTTTCTTGAAAACTGGGAGCTGTCGGATCTGATCATTATTGTTGGGGCAGATGAGAGAGCCGTCCCAGCGCATAAGGTTATATTGGCTGCCTCAGGGAACTTCGGTTCGAATTTGTCAGGGGAAAGTTGCATTCACCTCCCAGATTTTAGCTATCCCATTCTTCATGCACTTCTTGAATATATTTACACCGGCCACACCTGTGTAAGATGAGATCTACATGATAATGTTCATTGATTATGACTTGTGTAAAATTTACAATCGATTTGATTTTGAAGTAATATTTTTCTCCGAGTTTGAAAAAGTAATATATTTTCTCAGCTGTAGTAAAGAAGGGAACGCTGACAACTCTGAGTTGTGATGAAAACTTTGTCCACCGCATTATCCACAATTGGATTTTGTCACGGTTATTGTGCTTTTATGTCACTGCAGAGAAGAACCATTAAATTTATCATCTACAAGCGAATGCATGCATTTTCCTCCTTTACGTGATTATTTAATATTTTATTCTTAAAACCATTTCTCTGTTGAAGTTAAATAGTATATGGAGAACTTCAACTGTTGGCCTCATGAAATTTTAATCCACGAAGTCCTTATTAATATGTTTTTAACCTCTATTTGTCCATTGAATTCGTGAGTTTTCATGGAGTCTGTGTACTAGGCGGTAGTGAAAAAGATTAAATTTCTTTAAGCCAAATTGTACAAAAAAAAAAGGAATTTTTTCCTTTTGACAGTTTTTATTCATTAATACATTTTCGGAACTTGTTTCAGAAAGTTGCTCTCTGTTGTCTGATAGCTTATATACTTATTTTGTTATATAGATTCAGGAGTCGCATCTCAATTCTCTTAAATCTCTGAGCTTACAGTTTGAAGTGGTTATGTTGGCAAGGCAGTGCGAAGAAATGATGGAACGTTTCAAACTCAACAAGAAACTTTTTGACTCCGGCAGAAGCATAGAGATATCATACCCCAGCTCTCGATGGAATTGTGGCACCGTTTTTCTGAACAAATTGCCAATTGATGTTAAGAGGCTTAATCATTTTAGATTGTCTGGTGAATACACTGATGTGGATATCCACATTGAAGGCCATGACAAAGTTGCACGGTCACATAGAATAATCCTCGGTTTGTGGAGTGTCCCTTTTACGAAGGTATGGGACTTTGAAATACACTTTTCCCTAATGCAATGCATACTAAATGGGTTTCATGAAGAAACATTTCAAAGCCTGCAGTTTGATCCCATGTTTTAATTATGTTATGTCTCTGATAAGAGAGCATGATTGGTATGGATGAATCGAACATGCAGATGTTTACAAATGGAATGACCGAAAGTGTTTCGTCGGAAGTTCATTTGAAAGATGTGTACTTCGAAGCATTCAAAATCATGTTTGAGTTCATGTATACTGGAGTTGTTTACATGGAGGACAGCATGGACATCGACACATTGCTCCTGCAGCTTCTATTGTTGGCAGATCAGTTTGGTGTTTCTCTTCTTCACCAGGAGTGCTGCAAGAGACTTTTAGAACACCTGTCTGAGGTAGAATCCTAGTTGTCATCTTGTATCGTTCTCTCTTGTATTAACGTTGTCATTTGTCGTTTAGAAATCATTATTTGGGACTAATAGAATTAACAGAACAAGGACGGTGCAGTATCTGTCATTTGTCGTTTAGAAATCGATTATTTGGGACTAATAGAATTAAAAGAACAAGGAACTGGTGCAGTATCAGGTTATGAGCACCAACAGAGAATTTATGACAAGAAATGATTAAAATATTGATACTTCTCATCTATGCATTATATGCAGGCATGGAGTACTCATATTGGCTGAAGGTCATACAACAAGTTTTTCTATTATGCCAAGTTTAATGGACGAGGAAGAAGACAATTTGGAACAGTATTCAGGTTTTCTTTTGGGGGTCTAACTTCTGTACTTTGTTGCAGGACTCAGTGTGCCAAATTTTACAAGTAATCTCATCCATTCCTTCATGCAAACTTATCAAGGAGACTTGCGAGCGGAAATTCTCAATGAATTTTGATTATTGCACCACTGCTAGCATCGATTTTGTTATGTTGGACAAAGCAACATTTGGCAGTATTCTTCAGGTGAGGTGGTTGTTTTTTTCAAGTTTTTGTTTTTCTGGATCAGAAGTTAATTATTCTATCCATTATTTTGCGTCTGTTTAAATGTGGTTTCGTTACATTTCCTAGATCCAGTAAAAACCAGCATACTGTCAGTGTATAAAATCTGTCACTCCTAATTTGTCAAAAGATAATACTCAATTTTGTCTTGCCAATTTTTTTTTTTTTTATCCTATATCTTCAAGAGTTGTCAGAATATGATGGGTTAAGGCTGGTTTTGGGCCAAAGCCACCTTAGTCCTAAGCATGCATAGATGTGTACATGTTGAATTCAGTCCATCTTATGCAAAACTTGTCTTCACAGCATCCAGATTTGACGGTAACTTCTGAAGAACGAGTTCTGAACGCAATATTACTTTGGTTTGTGAAAGCAGAAGAGTTGTTTGGATGGGACAGAGTAGATGAAATTATGTTGAATTCCACACCAGAACTTATTTTGGGTGATAGGCTCGAATCAGTGGAAGACTTTTTAAGCTATGTGCGGTTCCCTTTGTTGTCTTTTTCGGTCCTTAAAAAGGTATATCCTAAATCAGCTGGTTCTAAACTGGTCCAACTGAATGTCGAGATAATGTTGAAATGTTAATGATATTGCAGTTGGAGAAAAGTAACCTTTGTAGGTGCTTACCTACTGTCAACAACTTGGTATGTCAAAAGTAATCTTTTTCCCAGAAATTCCTTTTGCTATATATGGAATTTTCCTTTTTTAACCTCTATTTCAACAGGTGAAAGAAGCCTCTTCTTTTCTGGAAATTGGAGCTTCTGGCAATGAAAAAGACCTCAAGCAAGTATTTAAACTCTGCTACGTGATGCTTAATAAGACCTGCTCATGTGCATGCAATATCATACAACAAAATTTTGAATTCTGAACGTTTTATCCCAAGGAAATAATATATTTTGAGCGTGATGGATTTCTTCATGTCCATATCATAACTTGAGGATATTCTTATAATGTTTTGAATACCAAAACTGGGGACACCTATTTCCTGGGCACTCCATCGCCTGCTTTCCCTCCTTGTTTTTAATTACTCTTCAATGACACTGTAAATTCAGGTGTAATTTTCTGTACTGATGCTGTTGAATTTGCAGTGTTAGATTCCAGCATAGGAGATCAAGTTTCAAGGAACTCCAATACATATGCAATGGAGATGGTAATGGGGTGTTGTACTATGCAGGTACTTCATACGGGGAACATCAGTGGGTAAATCCTGTTCTATCGAAGGTAAACCTTAAAACTGTCGTTTTCTCTCCACTATATGCAAAGATGGAATAAATGGCCTAAGATACGCGTGTTTCAGAAAGTAAGTATTATGGCAAGCAGTCCTCTTTCCAGATTCACCGATCCAAAAGTTTTAGTCTCCAGGACTTACCAGGTATGAAGTTTATGTCACTAGCCAGATGACTTTACATCAGTAAAACTTTTAACGGGAAGAATAACAGGGAACATCTTTTGCTGGGCCTCGGATGGAGGGTGGGAGAAATACTTCATGGTGGACGATCGATGTTGGCCATAGTCACCAGGTGAGTTCGGTTACCATTGACTTTCACCTTACAAAAAGAATTTAACTAACGAATAATTATGGAATGCAGCTTATATGCAACTATTACACAGTGAGACAGGATGGGTCAAGAGCTTTCATTAGGAATTGGAGTTTCCAGGTATGTATCTCTATGCTTGATTCTTCTGGTTATGTGGAATGACATCATTGTATTATGATGGCTCATGATCTGCCATGCAGGGTTCTACGGATGGAAACAATTGGACGAACTTGAGAGTCCATGAGAACGATGTAACCATATGCAAGCCTGGCCAGTTTGCATCATGGCCTATAGTTGGTTCAAACGCCCTTCTTCCTTTCAGATTCTTTCGTCTCGTTCTTACTGATACCACAACAGACACTACAAACCCTTGGAACTTTTGCATATGCTTCTTGGAGCTTTACGGTTACTTTCGGTGAAATTCTTTTGGTATTTGTTGCCGCTTTTTTGCTTCTCAAAATAAATGGAGGAAAGTTTTTGCTTAGTGTGTAAAGCAGAACACTTTTTGTTTTGAAATTGTTGCAGTAGTTGTCCTGATTCATTTGGTTTTCTTTTTTAAATAAAAAAAAGTTTGCGTAAGTAAAATGTGTAAGACGTTGGTAGAATGTGTAAGACGTTGGTAGAGTTCAACTTATTTTAAGCCTATTACCCTAACGGTTGATCTAAAGGTTCAATGGTTGTCATTGACATTAATTATACACGTGTTGAGATATGTATCACTAGATTCATTATTTGGACTACCTGTGGGGTTAGGATGTCATTAACCATCACTATATCCTATCCAAGTAATTGCACGATTGGATCATGCATGCAGACTTGCCTTCTCGGAAATTCCCATGAATTTTTCCGTACGTTAATTTGTGAGTTGCCGGACCGAAATTTGGGTCTTTTCATTATAAAAATTTGACCCTCCCGGTGCCCTTGCACCTTAAAGAAGTATTTGAGATAGCTTTTTATGAAGCATTTTTCAGTTTTTCTTTAACAAAATATTGAATTTGTTTGATGTTAAAGAAAATTTGAATAGTATTTTCTAGAAACTCTCTCAAATACTACATAAGTCGACATGAGATTTAGACTTTTATTTTTGAAGGGCGAAACTATATTTTCCAAAATTATCGATCATTTAAAAACTTCAAAATATGTATAGGTTTTATTTGGAGAAGTATTTTAAAAATGTTTTCTGATATTTTATGAGTGAAAAAATCATAAAGCATGTGTTTGAACAAAATTTTTGTAAAAAGAGTTTTAATATTAAAAACTAATGTTTTTCAAGCATAGTTTTCAAAGAACTTAAGTGATGTGTGTGTGTGTGTTTTTTTTTCCTGTTTTGAAGTTTGTTTTTAAAATTGAATGTGATAATGCAAGCAAAAAATATATTAGTTTTTAATTTTAAAATGTTTTATAGAACATTGACTAATATGTACTTATTTTTTTTTACAGGAAAATGTGTAATTATTAAAGCAACTTTCTAAATTTTTTTTTAAAAAAAATATTTTTATATAAATGTTTTATAAATACGTGCTCAACGGATACCAGAATCATAATATTTTAGCATTTAATTGCAAGAGGATAGTACTGATATATTTATTATATTATATTTTATTTATGTTTATTGTAGCATAAAAAAATTAAAAACTAGAAACTATGCATTCAAATTAAATTATTTAAGAGTCGGAAATATCTACAACACCAAGGTTTCAAAATTCAAATACTCGCTTATGCACAAGTACGCATAACATAAGTAAATCAAAACTAAATGGTGATCGATTAAATGATCACTTGAAACTATTCATGGATTAATTCCAAAACAAAACAAAACAACCAAAAAAATAAATGACGTGAAAATAATTTATTCATATTAAATCGAATATTAATTATAATTTGTCAGAAAATATTTAAATTTATTAATAAATTGAAACTAGTATAAAGTAAAGAAAACTCACATAAGTTTGTAAAAAAAAAAAAAAAAAATTGTAGTTTCAATATTGGATGAATGTCTTTAATTTTGTATTTATTATTTATTTTGACTTTGAGTAGGCAAATCGTCGACGGTCTTAATTACGTACAAATTAAAGGAATTGCATTGGATCACCTTGACTAAATACCACTAGTTGGTACGTAAGACATATACATCCATAAATGTAAGTAATTTATAATTTCAATTTGTAGTTAAGGTCTGACCTTGGATTCCAAACATGACTGATTGACCCATTGACCTTGCTATTAAAATTAAAATAAAAGTCAAAAACTCATATGTTCACGTGACTCCGATGACCCACAGTCGCATGCACATTTAATTCAACAATTTCTTCCCCAACTAAATATCAATTTGGGAGATGATTTAAACACACACATTAATTATACGTACCATCGATCGATCCCCCAACTGCTTTTCAATTATCTAAACCATATTACTCATCGCAACTTGAGAGCTAGCTAGCTTATGTTGGTTAATTTGCTAGCTAACATAGTCATCACCATGCATGCATATATATATTAAATATATATATATATATGTAACAATTTCTCGATTAATACATACTCATTAATTTTGTTCTTTTCCTTTCCCAGTCCCTCTAATTTAATTAGGAGTGATTCAATATAAAAAAAATAAAAAAATTTCTCCGATATTTCAAAGAGTCAAGCTGCGTGTCATGCAATTGTTTTTCAATTAATATTAATTCCAAGTCTTCATGGTTATCCACATCGACATTAACATTATTTGTCCTACGTGATGATCAGTCAACAAGTGCTTAATTTTAAATATTTTATATTTTACGATATTATTAGAATATTATATATATATCGTCATAAATATATATATATATCAACTTGTTGGTCCGTCAACCCGTAATATTATTTTTGTCCATGCAAGCTATGTATAAAATTCCAATTATACCTAGCTAGCTACATAATACACTATATATAATTAACTAATAAATATCATATGTATATATATACAGTACTGAAATGGATCCAAGTGCATGTTGTGTTTTTTTTGCAGTAGAAAATTATAATGGATTCTTCAATAACATTCCCAAGAGAAATGAAAGAGCAACAGATAGCCATTATTGGTGCTGGAATAAGTGGGCTGCTTGCCTGTAAACACACCCTGGAAAAAGGCTTCAATCCCATAGTGTTGGAAGCAGGAGACTGTATCGGAGGAGTATGGTCCAGAACAGTGGAATCAACTAAACTACAATGTCCCAAAGATCACTTTCAGTTTTCCGATTTCCCATGGCCCAACTCCGTATCCGAAATGTTCCCCGATTACACCCAAGTGTTGCATTACCTTCAATCTTATGCCCTTCATTTTAATATTTTCCCACAAATAAAATTCAACTCTAAAGTTATCAGCATTGACTATTTATCATTTGCTGATGAGAAGATGTGTTGTTGGAGTATGTGGGGTGGAACCGGCGAGGCATTTTCGCCTAAAGGAAAATGGAATGTCACGGTGGAGGATGTCATGCATCCTATGGATCCATATAAGGTACGTATCTTTTATAAATTTCTTGATTTTTGAATATTATTAATATATACGTGCATGTTTCTGATGATGATTAATGAATTATTTAAGGTGTATCAAGTGGATTTTGTGATACTTTGCGTTGGACTGTTTAGTGGTCTTCCGAACATCCCGGACATTCCAATAAGCGAAGGTGCGGCGGGTAATTTTAATGGACCAGTTTTGCATTCAATGGATTATGCAGCAATGGACAAAATACAAGCAGCAAAATTGGTGGAAGGCAAGAGAGTTACTGTTGTTGGTTCCAGGAAATCATCATTGGATATTGCAACACAAATTGCTAAAACGAATGGTAGTACATACTGCATTAATTGGATTATATTATATATATATATACTTCTCTTCAATTTTAATTTATCCGCGCGCGCACCACTCAAATATATATATATACTTAATTTTTTCAGGAGCGACCCATCCGTGCACATTAGTTTTCAGGAGGGTGTACTGGCCAGGTACTGAGATGTTGGTTAGATTCATCTTCAGATTTCTGACCCGATTTTCTGAGCTTATGATCCATAAGCCTGATGAAGGAGTCGTCATCTGCTTTCTAGCACTTGTCCTTTCACCTCTGGTAAATTAATTTAATTATATATGTATGTATATATATTATATTCGAGTGGTACTAATCGATCGGATTATTCTATGCTACACCTAGAGTACTTCTCCTCTCATGGTGTGATCAAATATCAACCATTGGATCATCAACACATATGTTAATTTCCATAAAAATATAGGTGATCTAATGGTATTGAAATAGGGGGAGAAACACTCCCGGTGTAACATAGACTATCAATACTAAATAACTTACGATATTAATTATGAGGAGATCTAATTAATGTCATTGCCAACAGTACTACTACTCATACATACATTTATATATAAATATATCTGACACAAAAATATAATTAGTCTAAGATCATGCATAATTAATTAATTATATTGGTTTAATTCGATCGATCAGCGTCAGATATTCTCCATAGTGGTTGAATGGTACCTCAAGTGGACATATCCACTGAAGAAATACGACATGGTCCCAGATCACACCTTCCTCTCACAGATATATTCCTGTATGTTCACCATCTTGCCTGAAAGCTTCTACGACAGGGTAAATGAAGGAAGTCTTGTTTTAAAGAAATCACCTACTTTATGCTTCTGTGAAAAGGGGTTCATCCTAGATCAAAACGAGTCCGATCCTCTGGAGACGGATATCGTTATTCTGGGAACAGGATACAAAGGAGATGAGAAGCTCTCAAATATTTTCAGCTCCATTGATTTCAGGAAATGCATTAGGGGAACCCAAGCTCCCTTCTACAGGTAATTAATATATATATATATATATATATATATATACATTACTCGCTTAGGAAAATTTTCACTTTTAGTCATTTACGTAGCATCGAACATATCACCTACATTAATCAATATCATGCCTGCAATTAATATATGTCCAGTTTCACTATCAAAAATTAAGACTGAAAAAAGGCCAACATATATATTAATTAATTAATTAGAAAAATTAAAGACAGAATTAATAATGACAAAATTAAGACCAAAACAAGTGACGAATTTTGTCGTCATGTCCTTTTTTCTCTTATCAAATCTTGACTACTGCATGTATAAATACACAGGCAATGCATTCATCCAAGAATTCCACAGTTAGCAATAGTGGGATACATAGAGAGCCCGGCCACTATATTTTCGTTCGAGATGCGAAGCAAATGGATTGCGCATTTTCTTGACGGCAAATTCAGGTTGCCGTCTATTCAAAAAATGGAGGAGAATGTGAAGAAATGGGAAAAAAACGGGCGACGTTACGGTGGCCGCAACTACAGAAGGGAGTGTGCTGGTGTGCTGCTGCCGATACATTGTAACGACGAAATATCTATGGATATAGGAACCAATCCTAAGAGGAAGAAATGGTTTTTTCCTGAATTTTTCTCTCCATATCACCCTTTCGATTATGCCGGTTTATGAAGTCTAAATTCATGATCTGTGTTAGTATTGGAAGCAAATTCATGTACTCCATCTATATGATCATGATACACCAAGTTTCATTCATTGTGCAACGCTGTTTGAATTGCACGCGTGCTGGCACAGTGCTGTTTTTTTTTTTTTAAAGAAAAAAAAAATTAATTGTAAAATTTAACAAATACAAAATATATATATATATATATATATATAAATATATATATATATATATATATAGTTTTCTTAAATAAATAATCACAAAACGCAATAAATATATAAATTTTACAAAATAGGTGACATTTTCGTAAATAAAAAATTATCAAAAGGCTCAAATCGAGTCTCGTTTTGGTAAATAATAAAACATCTAATGGCTAAAAAAGAGAAAACTATATAAAATGACTAATTTGCTTAATAATTTTGATTTGATTGAAAATTAAATTAAGATATAATAATAATTTCAAATTAAGTTTTACTAAAAGTTAGTTAATTAGATTATTTATACTACAATAATATAGTAAGATAATCATTTCTTACGTACTCTCTTTTATTATTCACTAGTATATAACACGTATTTCGCACATGAGAATGTTTTAGTTGTAGTCAAATAGTTATCCATTTGAATCAAAGATGATAATTATGATCTTGAATATTTTAAAACAGAACGGTAGTATGATAAATATAACTAATATTGTCAACAAATGCAATTATATAATTCAAATCCTTATTTTTATTTTAAAAATTTTTACAACTCTTAAATTTTTTTGTAATCTCTTGTTGGTTGTATGTTATTGGAGCATCTATATTTTTTTATTATCTTCAATCTCGATGTCTATGTTTTGTTAATCATCATATGTTCTTATTTAATTTTTCGCATTCATGAGTAATTGATTGATGTGTACTTCACACAACTTATACTATGTATCTATTCTTCATTTTGCGTACGGCTGCTTTGAAAGAGTAATATATGTTCTATGTCAGGATCGAAAAGCAACTGTGTTGGGGTAGAACGAGTAGTGATCAGCTGCTACTGTTCTAGAACTTGTTGCATGAGGCAGTAGCTGACTACTACTAGTGGGTTCAGTAGTGTAAGTCGTTGAATCTCTTTTCTCTTTGATCTTCGAGAGTCAACCAACAAATATACGGTTGTGCGGAAAAAGGTCAATAAAGGTCAACTGGAAGATTGAACTTGCATCAGCTGGCTCTACTGGTTGTGTATGTGTGTTCAGCAGAAAATAATCTGAAACAACTGGATCCTACTACTACTAATTTTTTTTTTTTACAAATAAATAAATAAATATTTAATATAAAATATATTTAAAAACTATGCATCCATAAATGAATAAATAAATAACTAATACTTAATATAATATATATATATATATATATATATTTAAAACGCGTAAATATATATATTAAATAATTACTTTCTAAAATAATTATAAACATAAACAATTTTCTATAAAAATATTTCAACTAAAAAAAACCATAAAAAGAATTTGCATGCAAATAAAATAAGTATAACCCATGCAATAAAATCATCATCAACCTCTCAATAAAAATTCTCACCTAAAATCCATAAACCCATAATTAAATCATAAAACATGTGCGAAAAACATAATAATATTCAATTCACTGAAAACATGACTAGAGCGATGGTCACGGGCTAGCCAATTGTCGGGATCTCATACGTCCTCACCGCCAGTTGGGGCAAAATGCTCTACATCAGTGTCTACCTGTTCACCTACACCATTTAAGTCTAGTGAGCCTAGAGGCTCAGCACGCTCTATCTCATAATAACAACATGAATAAAAGTGATGCATCATTTAATACATGCAAGATACATAATAAATAATACATATATATCCATGCATGTCTTATTAATACATGTATCATAATCATCACATAACATAACATACATACTCGTACGTAATCATCATGCATCATAATAAGGGCATATCGTCATTTAAAAATTCTGAAGGTTATATCCATGTTGTGTGACGTGTCATGTTGATTGATCAATCTAAAATCAGCGTACGTGGCGGTAGGATCCCCACCTCTTGGCCCCTTCACCAGGCTGACCCCGGATCCGTAGGCAAAATAATCATAATCGTATGGAAAGGCAATCGGGCCCCAGCATCCCGACCCACAGTCCCGTGTCATATGGAAAGGTCTCCGGGCCTAGGCATCCCATCTCCAATCCCGTAGGTTGTCACACACCCACTTCAACTCCCTTAAAATATTTTTCATTGCCCAGCATCACACATATACATATAGCATCATGCACATACATAAAATTTTTCATGATCTTATTTTCATAAAATATTGCCCGTAAATATATATTTAATTATTTAATAATAATTGTAAAAACAATACTTTTTCATACTTAAAATATTCATGCAATAATTAAATATATATTTACGGACCATGCATAATTTTCATGGATTGGTTCAGGCTGCTGACTTCTAAGACTTAGGCCCATAAACTTCTAAACTAACCCAATAACTCAACTTAAGCCCATTAACTTAAATTTAAGCCCAAATAATTTATTTAAGCCCAATAAGACATATTTGGTCCAATAACCAAGCCCAAGCCCATTTATCACATAGAATGGCCCAATATCCTAAAAACTGGCCCAATAAATTCTAGGGCTCTAGGTCCATAAAAATTATTGGACTAACTTAAATAATTATTTAAGCCCAATTTATTAAATCCATGAAGCCAAATAATTAATTAACCCAAAATAGGCCCATCACCCGAACCCGACTAACACAACCCGGACCCGGACCCAACTGACTTGACCCGAAATTATTTTAGACCCGACCCGAACCCATGACCCAATCCCGACCCACCTAAAAACCCATAACCCGAAATTTAAAAAAAAAAAAGAAAGAAACCCAATTTCCCGAAACCAAGCATGACCTGCACAAATTTTATGCTTGTCTCGGCCATGCAGCAGCAGCCCTTTATGGCCTGCTACCAGATAGCTCAGGCCACCCACCGGCCGGAGCTCCACTTCCCAGACGTAGCCCACGTCTGGGCGGTTCCAACGAGCCAAGCCTCGACTAAAACCGATCTCTACACAGGCCTAGCGAACCACTTTCGGAAATCCCGAAAACTGCCGACTTGTGAAGCAAACAAAAGTAGAAGGTTTCGGCCTTCATCCTCTTAGCCTCTAGCGACCGAACCAACATGAACTCTAGACTATAGGGACCCTGGTACAACCCCTAACCAGTATCAGCAGCCATGGCCGATCACATGAGAAGAATAAAAAAAACAGAAACGTCAATGTTCATGGCTTTAAAAGAAAAACTGCATACACATACACGCATAGCTCCACTTAAAAATGAATATAACATGCTAAATCATATAATTCATGCTCATATCAGAATATAGGACTTAGATGGTGGCCAAGGAGAGAATTCAAACGTGCCTTAATTTATTTTTCGACGAAAAACAAGATCACGACGCGTAGGACGATCAACGGGACGAACGGTTTCAAATCCTTGGATTAAATCTTCAAAAACTTGTGTGTGAAAGTGTGTTTTTTGCTGAATAACGTGATGAAGGAGAAGGAGATGGCGGCTAGGTATTATACGTGAAGAAAGATTGAAGATAATAGGCTAGAATATTATTTGTTTTTTAAAAATATATTGAGTTAGAATTTTGGGAAGATAACATATCATATTTAATACAGAAAAATATATAACTCTTAAAAGTTAAATATATTTTCATAAATTTTCGTAATATATATTTATATAATTTTTAAAACTCCTTAAAAGTCTTTTAAATAGCTTATTTTTGTGAAAATTGATTTCATATATATCTATATATATATAAACTATTATTTTATGAAAATAATACCTTAAAATAATATTTTAAGGCTCTTAAAATTATCTCAAAAATATTTACAATAAAATCCATATATCTCGTCCGTCCACGGTCCCGACTACGTGATCGAAAAACTTTATTTCTAAAAATCTCATAAATAACATAAATGCGGGTTAAATGCTATAAATAATATTTAAATCATGCAAATAAATTCAAGTAATCCACATAAAGTCATTTAACCCATTTTCTAAATTTTAATTTAATTATTATTCCTAGTTATGCATGAGAAATCACCTAAGAAAATTCTGGGCGCTACAACTCTCCCCCCCTTAATTTGAATTTTGTCCTCGAAATTAGATTACGTACCAAATAACTCCGGATAACGAGTCCTCATGTCGGCTTTAGTCTCTCAAGTAGCTTCCTCCTCGGAATGATTCAGCCACTGGACCTTGACCATCGGAATAGACCACGTCCTAAGCCTCCTTTCCTCACGAGCCAAGATCCGAATGGGTCTCTCCTCGAATGCTAGCTCTGGTGACAATTGTAGAGGCTCAAAATCCAAAACATGCGACGGATTAGAAACATACCTCCGAAGCATAGATACATGGAACATGTTGTGAACTTTCGCAAGGCTCGGTGGTAGTGCCAAATGATAAGCCAACGTGTCAATCCTCTCCAAAATCTCGAACGGACCGATATAACTCGGGTTGAGCTTGCCTCTCCTACCAAAACGCATCACGCCTTTCATAGGCGAGACCTTCAAGAATACATGATCTCCCACGGCAAACTCGAAGTCTCTTCGTCGTCGATCAGCATAATTCTTCTGATGACTCTGTGCGGTCCTTATCCGCTCTCGGATCTGAGCTACAATATCCGCTGTCTGCTGCACAATCTCGGGTCCTAGCAAGACCCTCTCTCCAACCTCTTCCCAATGCACAGGAGATCTACACCGCCTCCCGTAAAGAGCTTTGTATGGAGCCATACCTATAGACGCCTGAAAACTGTTGTTATAAGTAAACTCCACTAAAGGCAATCTCGACTCCCACGAGCCCTGGAAATCAATCACACATGCCCTCAACAAATCCTTAAGTGTCTGAATTACTCTCTCCGACTGACTATCTGTCTGAGGATGAAAAGCAGTACTGAACAATAACTTAGTCCCCAAAGCTGTATGCAGACTCTTCCAAAATGCAGAAGTGAACCTTGGATCTCGGTCCGACACGATGGACACTGGAATACCGTGAAGTCTGACTATCTCTTTAATGTAAAGTTTTGCAAACTGAGTCATAGTAAAAGTAGTCCTCACCGGCAGAAAATGTGAAGATTTGGTGAGTCGATCGACAATCACCCAAATCGATGTCGATCCTCTAGTACTCCTCGGTAGCCCAACTACAAAATCCATAGAGATGTTCTCCCATTTCCACTCCGGAATGGGAAGTGGTCGTAACAACCCCGCTGGTCGCTGATGCTCTGCCTTGAATTGCTGACAATTCAAGCATTCGGAAACAAACCGACCAATATCTCTCTTCATACCCGGCCACCAATACAAGGTCCTCAAATCTCGGTACATCTTCGTACCCCCTGGATGGATGGAATACGGAGATGCATGTGCCTCTGACATGATATCTTTTCTCAATTGATCAATACTCGGCACCCACATACGTCCTCTGTATCGAACAATGTCATCATCCACTGAATAAAGAAGACTACCCTTCAATTCATCCTTGCGCCTCATGCGCTGCAACTGCTCATCAGTGGTCTGTCCCTCTCGAATCCGATCCTGTAGAGTCGGTTGTACTACAAGAGCGGATAATCTCGGTGCACGTCCACTGGGGTAGATCTCTAAGTCAAACCTCTGAATCTCGGCCTGTAGAGGTTGCTGAATTGAAACACAAGACAACACTGAAGTCTTCCGACTCAAAGCATCGACCACTACATTAGCTTTACTCGGGTGGTAGCTAATGTCACAGTCGTAATCCTTAACTAATTCCAACCATCAGCGTTGTCTCATATTCAACTCCTTCTGGGTGAAGAAGTACTTGAGACTCTTGTGATCAGTGAAAATCTGGCACTTCTCATCGTACAAGTAATGTCTCCATATCTTGAGCGCAAACACAACATGAAACGACCCTAACCTCTAAATTAATTAAATAATAAAGAAATTACGGATTTATAAAAAATTTGTCATGACTTGTTTGAGAGTAAACAAAACCACCCTGACCCACAAAGCAATTCTAACATAAAGAAATAAACGTCCGATAAAAATCCAAATTTGCGATAATCATAAACTTCGATAATCATAAAAATTCAAGCACAGGGAAAAACACATCCTGGCTAATGCTGAAAGTACTCAAAATAACATTCTTTATTTCAAAACAGAGACTTATGCGGAAACATAAAAGTAGCAACGGTCATAGGGCCTTGCACCACCGGCGACCTCAACCCCGAGGATCCTGCCCCTCGATCCCTAGATACTCCTCCTCACCTGACAATCAAACAAGCATAGTGAGTCTAATGACTCAGAAAGTATAAAAAGTTTAATAACAAGGGTTTGAAAATACCTGCAGTAATACTCAAAGTACTGTACATAATATACCTTGCAACTTAAACTGAAAATATGCATGATTCAAGAGAATGAGACAACCTGTAAATAATAAACTCATGTCAACTCACGCTATGAGACTTTTGATCTTTCCTAACTTAATATGAAACTGAACTTGAAACTGAAACACGATACTTTCATAAACTTTCCTTAAACTTTACTTTCTTTTCTGATAACTTAGTTCATTGATTGTGACACTTTCTTTAATATTTTGATCGATCATGGCTGCAGTGCACTATGCCGGCAAGAAAGTCAAGATTTCTCTCAACCCCTCATTGCCCCTCTGTGGTAAGGAAACCGAGATTTCTCCCAGCCACTCCTTACACGTCTGATTTGTTAAGGAAACCAAGATTTCTCCCGGCCCCTCCTTACACGTCTGATTGGTAAGGAAACCAAGATTTCTCCCGGCCCCTCCTTACACGTCTGGGTGGTAGGAAAACCAAGATTTCTCCCGACCCCTCCCTACACGTCTAAGTCACAAATCAATTCACTTTCATTCAATACTTTTCTTTCTTGACTTGGAACTTTAACCTTTCTTGAGATGCAAAAGAAATACTTCAACTTGCTTTAACTTTACTCAACTCGAAGACGAGAACTCACGCACACGAATATGAAACTTTAGGGAATGAAAACCCAACTCAAAATGAGAATATTAGGTGAGTGAGTGGCTGCCCTTAAGTGCTCTACCCAAACTTTAAGTCCAATTCTTACAAACAAGGCATAACCCGAGCAATCAAACCGAAAAGCCCATAACTCAATCTTACCTTAACCGAATTCGACCCCGCTCGAACCGACACTCTCCATACACTACAAACAACCCTTAGAACCAGATTGTATCCTCATTTGACAGCCTATGCAACCTGAACACAAATCCAATCCGGACAGCCCACTTTTTCTCACAAAATTCTGCACCGACACCTAAACTTCAAAAATCCATATCTTATTGAAATCTTATCCGAAACGAGCTCATTTTATATCGACGCGACCACAACATCCTGAAATTTACCAAGGACTAGCCATAACCCTGCCCAGACCTCGGCCAAAACCTCCCCTGCCTCAGACTTCTCTGCCCAAGACAAATTTCACCCTACACACCTCTACCTTGAGAGAACACCCCCAAGACTTATTCTCTTACCTTACCTTGCTTCCAAACCACCAACCTACTCAAAACCAACCTAATGACCTCTTTTGGGACTTAAAACAAACACATAGGCAGCCCTTCACCACACTTCAACACCACAATTCAAAAATATCATGATTATGCATCAAAAAGCCTCCAATTCATGAGTAATCGATCAAGACCAATTGTCAAACAATAAATTACAATTATACACCTCAAAACAGCCCTCACATGATGCAAAATTCAAAATTAAAATAGCATGTACCTCTGAATTTTCGAAAAATAACAATTGTAACCAAGACCCTACATGCCTTCCATCATAAATCATCATGTAACTCTATAAAGTCTAAAGCAACTTCAAATTTCGAAAATCACAAGGAACCCTACTGAAAATAATGCAAAATTCGAACCCTACAACTCCAAAATACAAGGCATTTCGAATTTAAACAAAGGAACATAAATAGCTTGCTAGAATGCCCAGAGAATTGTTTATACTTGCCTTCTTGATTTTTACCCAACCAAAAAACGAAAATGAAGGAGGAGAAGGGCTGGACTTCAAACTAAGGGCAAGATACACCTCCCTTGGAGTTCTTCCGGCGATGACAGCGGCGGTGGAGGGCGGCAGCGGCAGCTAGGGATTGAGGGAGGAGGAGCCGAAGGGTTTTGGAGAGGAAATGGGAGGGGTGGGCGGCTACTCGGAGAAAAAGGGGCTAGGGTTTGTGTTATGTTTTGTTTTAGGTTTAAAATATTGAGTGTGTAGTGTGTACATATGTGTGTATGCATAGGTGTAAGTAATTAAAAGTAGATGTGTGTGTGTGCGCTTTGAAAGTACAACTTATAGTACAACTTTGTCGTACAACTTTTCCTACTACTTACACTAATAAAATTCCTAAGTTTAAAAACCCCTAATCAAAAGTATTAAATTGGGTTTTTACTAATCCGGGTTTATGAAAATTCTAATTTTTGAAAAAAAATCAAAGGATAAACCCAATATTGCAATACTAAGGAAAATGATTTCTGATACCCGGAAATTGTTAACCTTTGAATTCCCTCCTAAATTTTTCTCTTACCTCCCTATTAAACTTTTAAAGATAGAAATTCTTGGAATTTTACCGCCTAAATCCACCATCGCCAAGCGCCGAAACCGGGAGTCACTGTCTCAAAAATTTCAATAATAAAGAACTTAAAATATTTGAGCACTTAAACTTTAAAGGAAAATTAAGCAATTAAAATCATAATTATTAAAAAGAATTTTAGGCACTATCTTAGGAATTAAAATCAATACTTTAAATATTTTGATGTCACGGCAATAAATGGAGTATTTTAAATAATAGCAGAGCGATTAAAATAATTTAAACAACCAGACGAACGTTTAAAATTAATTTAAATAAATACAAAAGCGGTATAAAAACATTTAAAACGACTTGGATAGTTAAAAGCATTTAAAATAAATACGCTAGACAATTAAAATAATTTAAAATAACTAACCGCTAAACTTAAGTTATTTAAAATAAATAAGTTGGGCAATCAAAAGTATTTTAAATAAATAAGATAAACAGTTAAAATCATTTAAATGAATAAACTAAACAATTAAAATTATTTAAATATGCAAGCTTAAAGCTTTAAAATATTTAAAGCAATTTAAATTGCGCAATAAAATCATTTGGACAGATAAACGTAAACAATTAAAAATATTAATTAAATAGTTAGTAAAATAAAATCATTTGAATAAATATTAAAAATATTTATTAACACATAATTCACATAAATAATTTAAATCAATTAAACTTAAAACTAATAATCCCAATATTTATTAAATTAATTCATGCGATTTAGTAGATTGGATTCTAGGCGTCACACAACAGCTGCAAGCTCTAAGTCATGCGTCGGATAGTTCTTCTCATGAGTCTTCAACTGTCTCGATGCATAAGCAATCACCTTACCATTCTGCATAAGAACAGCGCCTAAGCCCATCTTAGACGCATCTGTATACACCACAAACTCCTCATGATCCATTGGCATTGCCAACACTGGTGCAGAAGTAAGTGCCTCCTTAAGCTGATCAAAGCTCCTCTGACACTCTTGGCTCCAAACATACTTGGAATTCTTCTTGGTCAATGATGTCAAAGGTACTGCTATAGAAGAAAAACCCTTGATGAACTTCCGATAATAACCGGCTAAACCCAAGAAGCTGCGTATCTCAGAGGCATTCTTCGGAATTCCCCAATTCTGGACAGCCTTGACTTTTGATGGATCCACTGCTATGCCCTCCTTAGAAACAATGTGGCCCAAGAATGCCACCTGTTCGAGCCAAAACTCGCACTTGCTGAATTTCGCAAACAATTTCTGCTCTCTCAAAGTCTGCAAAGCTGTCTGCAAATGATGTCTATGCTCCTCCAAGCTCCTCGAATATATCATAATATCGTCAATGAAGACAATGACGAACTGATCAAGATATGGCCTAAAGACACGGTTCATGAGATCCATGAAAACCGCTGGAGCATTAGTCAGGCCAAATGGCATCACCATAAACTCGTAATGCCCATAACGTGTCCGAAAAGCAGTCTTGGACACATCCTCTTCTCTGACTCGAAGCTAATGATAACCAGATCGCAAATCGATCTTAGAAAACACTGAAGCTCCCTGCAACTGATCAAATAAATCCTCTATCCTCGGCAGTGGATACTTATTCTTCACGGTGACTCTATTCAGCTCTCGATAGTCAATACATAACCTCATGCTGCCGTCCTTCTTCTTCACAAATAAGACCGGCGCACCCCAAGGTGACACACTAGGGCGGATAAAGCCCTTCTCCAAAAGCTCTTGTATCTGATCCCGCAACTCTTTCATCTCAGTGGGAGCAAGACGATACGGCGCCTTAGAGATAGGCACAATACCCAACATCAGCTCAATGTTGAACTTCACCTCTCTGACTGGTGGGACTCCTACTACATCGTCCGGAAAGACATCCGGAAACTCACGAACGATCTCAACATCTGCAATAGATATAGAAGACGGCTCCATCCGCTGCAACTACTAAACTTGCAAGGAAGCCCTGGCAACCCTTGCGCAATAAATTCTTTGCACGCACATAAAATATGACATGCGAAGCACCACTGCTTTGAGCTGCAAGGAATATGAAAGAATCTCCACCTGGCGGATCCACTGAAACTGATCGCCTCCGAAAATCTATCGAAGATCCATTAACTGATAACCAATCCATGCCAAGAATGAGATCAAATCCTGACATCGATAAAACCACTAGATCGGCTCTAATCAGATTCCCCTGAAGCTCCAACTCAACACCATTAAGTACAGTAGAGGTAGTAAGAATCTCGCCAGATGGCAAGGTAACATCATAGCCTGTAACAGCATCCTCAGGTATGATGCCTACCCGCCTAAAAAATTCTTGAGAGATAAACGAATGCGTAGCTCCTGAGTCTAGCAACGCATACGTAGCATTACCTCTAACGAGGATCTTCCCTCCACTCAGAAAATGTCCCAACGCACATACAAATTAAGAATAATTTAATTGAACCCATAATTCATAACAATTCCCTTAATTATACTATTACCCAAATTCCTAGTCATTTCCTTTATACTACACATGCAAGAGCAATTCACTCAAAATATCACATAAATACGAAATTTCCACGCTATCCAAATAATCATGCGAACTATCGAATCTTAAATACAAAAGTTAGGATTACCCATGATCAAATATGTGTCTGGGTCAGCCTCCTCTGCCTGCATGACATATACACGCCCCGGGATGTTCCTCGCATTAGGGCAGTTCATCTCAACGTGCCCCGATAGCTTACACTTGTAACAGACACCTGAACCAGCCATGCACTGCCCCGAATGAGGCTTCTGACAAGTCTTGCATAAGGGAATACCTCCAGGATTTGGGGCGGCAGCCCCTTTTTGCTGCGGCCTCTGTGGGCCCTGCTGCCTTTGCTGTGGTCTGGGAGGATTTGGGCCCTTAACCGGCCCAGTAAACTGCTTCTTCGCCGGCTGCAAAGACTGTCCATGTAAAGGCTGCTGAAACTGCCTCTTCTGCTGATAAGCTGCTTGCATCTCCTTCGTCCCTTGCTCGGACCTCAAAGCTCTTTTCACTGCTGCACTATAATTTGCCACATCAGCCATGAAAACGTCGTGCTTGATATCCGGTCTAAGCCCATCGGTAAAGTGCCTCAGCCTCTCCTGCTCGTCATTCGCAATCAGGGGCGCGAAATGACATCCTCTCTCGAACTGCTTCACATATTCCGCAACAGACTTGTCTCCCTGACTGAGACTCATAAACTCCCTGATCAATTTGCCTCATTCCTCCGCAGTGTAGTACTTCTCGAAGAACATAGTCCTGAAATTCGCCCAAGTCAGGGTCGTCAAGTTCACTCCGATTACAGCTCCTTCCCACCAAAGAGTTGCATCCTCCTTAAGCATGTAGATAGCACATCGAACCCTGTCAGCATCAGTGACTCCTATATAGGCAAAGATTGTCTCTAAAGATCGGACCCACTCCTCAGCAATAAGTGGATCGGTAGTTCCCCTGAACTCCTTGGGCTCCTGCTTCTTGAATCTCTCCGCTACATCCTCCTCATGAGACTTCCTCGGCTGAGCAGCCTGGTTCTCGAGCAGTCTCGTAATCCCGGCCCACATGTTCACACTGGCCTGCTCGAATGGAGTAAGTGGAGGTGGCGGAGGTGGATTCTGGTTCGTCTCATCGCCATTATTGAGGTTGGTTTCCTGAGGATTCCTTCGGGGATCCATACTGCATTTTTCATAAATCTCTCACGTGATCGCAATGCATAACTAAGTATACTTAAAATTTTTCATACTTTAAACCAATATATCAAAAATCCTAAGTCCCATAAATAAACATAATTAAAACATTAAAACTTACAGACTGGTAGTGCGACTTCTGAGCTCCACGCAGTAGGCTAGTACCCTCTAAGGACCGCGCTCTGATACCAAATAAAACAACTGGATCCTACCACTACTAAATTTTTTTTTTTACAAATAAATAAATAAATATTTAATATAAAATATATTTAAAAACTATGCATCCATAAATGAATAAATAAATAACTAATACTTAATATAATATATATATATATATATATATTTGAAACGCGTAAATATATATATTAAATAATTACTTTCTAAAATAATTATAAACATAAACAATTTTCCATAAAAATATTCCAACTAAAAAAAACCATAAAAAGAATTTTCATGCAAATAAAATAAATATAACCCATGCAATAAAATCATCATCAACCTCTCAATAAAAATTCTCACCTAAAATCCATAAACCCATAATTAAATCATAAAACATGTGAGGAAAACATAATAATATTCAATTCACTGAAAACATGACTAGAGTGATGGTCACGGGCTAGCCAACTGTCGGGATCTAATACGTCCTCACCTTCAGTCGGGGCAAAATGCTTTACATCAGTGTCTACCTGCTCACCTGCACCATTTAAGTCTAGTGAGCCTAGAGGCTCAGCACGCTATATCTCATAATAACAACATGAATAAAAGTGATGCACCATATAATACATGCAAGATACATAATAAATAATACATATATATCCATGCATGTCTTATTAATACATGTATCATAATCATCACATAACATAACATACATACTCGTACGTAATCATCATGCATCATAATAAGGGCATATCGTCATTTAAAAATTCCGAAGGTTATATCCATGTTGTGTGACGTGTCATGTTGATTGATCCCCACCTCTTGGCCCCTTCACCAGGCTGACCCCGGATCCGTAGGCAAAATAATCATAATCGTATGGAAAGGCAATCGGGCCACACCATCCCGACCCACAGTCCCGTGTCATATAGAAAGGTCTCCGGGCATAGGCATCCCATCTCCAATCCCGTAGGTTGTCACACACCCACTTCAACTCCCTTAAAATATTTTTCATTGCCCAGCATCACACATATACATATAGCATCATGCACATACATAAAATTTTTCATGATCTTATTTTCATAAAATATTGCCCGTAAATATATATTTAATTATTTAATAATAAATGTAAAAACAATACTTTTTCATACTTAAAATATTCATGCAATAATTAAATATATATTTACGGGCCATGCATAATTTTCATGGATTGGTTCAGGCTGCTGACTTCTAAGACTTAGGCCCATAAACTTCTAAATTGGCCCAATAACTCAACTTAAGCTCATTAACTTAAATTTAAATCCAAATAATTTATTTAAGCCCAATAAGACATATTTGGTCCAATTACCAAGCCCAAGACCATTTATCACCTAGACTGGCCCAATATCCTAAAAGCTGGCCCAATAAATTCTACGGGCTCTAGGCCCATAAAAATTATTGGACTAACTTAAATAATTATTTAAGCCCAATTTATTAAACCCATGAAGCCAAATAATTAATTAACCCAAAATAGGCCCATAATCTCACTTAAAATATTAATTAAATTAAAAATTAAAACACCCGAACCCGACTAACACAACCCGGACCCGGACCCAACTGACTTGACCCAAAATTATTTTACACCCGACCCGGACCCAAGACCCAAGCCCGACCCACCTAAAAACCCATAACCCGAAATTTAAAAAAAGAAAGAAAGAAACCCAATTTCCCGAAACCAAGCATGACCTGCACAAATTTTATGCTTGTCTCGGCAGTGCAGCAGCAGCCCTTTATGGCCTGCTGCCGGCTAGCTCCGGCCACCCACCAGTCGGAGCTACACCGCCCAGATGTAGCCCACGTCTGGGCGGTTCCAACGAGCCAAGCCTCGACTAAAACCGATCCCTACACAGGCCTAGCGAACCACTTTCGGAAATCCCGAAAACTACCGACTTGTGAAGCAAACAAAAGTAGAAGGTTTCGGCCTTTATCCTCTTAGCCTCTAGTGACCGAACCAACATGAACTCTAGACCTATAGGGACCCTGGTACAACCCCTAACCAGTAGCAGCAGTCATGGCCGATCACATGAGAAGAAGAAAAAAAACAGAAACGTCAATGTTCATGGCTTTAAAAGAAAAACTGCATACACATACACGCATAGCTCCACTTAAAAACGAATATAACATGCTAAATCATATAATTCATGCTCATATCAGAATATAGGACTTAGATGGTGGCCAAGGAGAGAATTCAAACGTGCCTTAATTTATTTTTCGACGAAAAACAAGATCACGACGCGTAGGACGATCAACGGGACGAACGGCTTCAAATCCCTGGATTAAATCTTCAAAAACTTGTGTGTGAAAGTGTGTTTTCTGCTGAATAACGTGATGAAGGAGAAGGAGATGGCGGCTACGTGAAGAAAGATTGAAGATAATAGGCTAGAATATTATTTGTTTTTTAAAAAATATATTGAGTTAGAATTTTAGGAAGATAACATATCATATTTAATACAGAAAAATATATAACTCTTAAAAGTTAAATATATTTTCATAAATTTTCGTTATTTATATTTATATAATTTTTAAAACTCCTTAAAAGTCTTTTAAATAACTTATTTTTATGAAATTGATTTCATATATATCTATATATATATAAACTATTATTTTATGAAAATAATACCTTAAAATAATATTTTAAGGCTCTTAAAATTATCTCAAAAATATTTACAATAAAATCCATATATCTCGTCCGTTCACGGTCCCGACTACGCGATCAAAAAACTTTATTTCTAAAAATCTCATAAATAACATAAATGCGGGTTAAATGATATAAATAATATTTAAATCATGCAAATAAGTTCAAGTAATCCACATAAAGTCATTTAACCCATTTTCTAAATTTTAATTTAATTATTATTCCTAGTTATGCATGAGAAATCACCTAACAAAATTCTGGACGCTACATAATCAACACAACAATTTGTTTTTGGATGTTCGGAGACACAACTGCTCCTACGTCAACTCTTTCTTCTGTTTCCAGAAGGTATCACTGGAAGACTTTGATACAACGACCCACCTCAGTCAAGACTTACCCCACTGCCTACTGCTGAGACTCGTAGTTACTCTGTTTCAGCCCTTTGCTGAAATCAGGTTACAGAGGTTTGCAGTACCTCAACTATTAAAAATAAAATATTTGTACAACTCAAACTTAGCACGATATGATCCTAAAAGATCTGATAGACTTGATGCGTGTGCTGGTGTTCTTCGGCTTCTGTAAGATCTTCTATGTAAGCATTTGAACTCTTCTTGTAAGGATATGAACAACTGAAAGTGTTCAGTAGTTCTTTGATAAGTTGTAAGCTAGTGATTGTGAGTTCTTGGGAGCCGGACAGTTCTTCTGTTGGCTATGATCTCTATTTATAAGTACAAGATAATGTTCATCTTTGATTCAAATACATTTGTTGGTAACTAGTTGTTTTCTTGTATTTTAGTTCACTGTAAGAAAGTACACTTTGGCTGCGTAGATCTGAGAGTACTAATCAGTGTACTAGAGACCTTTGGTTAATAGTTTTAACTGGTTTATGGAGTCTAGAGCATCTGTTGATCTGCTCTTCTGCTTCTGTTATTCTTCTTACTTCTTCAGATCTGCTCTCTCTTCTACTTCTGCTTCTACTTCTTAATCTGCTTCTAATTGTTTATATATCAAGTTGAAAGTTGATGTCTGAAATATTTTTTTGTCAAATACTAAAACTCATATATTTGATATCCTAACATTCTATATATGTTGTAAATCGTGATATGCATTTCAGTTATTCAATGACATTGTTATCTAGTACTTCAGGAGTGATTTAGATCAATATTACTTTAATTAAACCATATCATAATCTTTTTTTTTTTTTGCTTTGTTAATTAAGATTTGGTTTTACAATTTATTTGATTAATTACTGGTTTAATTTATTATTCTAAACCTATAAATTAGTTATATTATTATTCTATGTATATAATTATTCACTTTTTCTTGATATGCTAATGTGGCAATGTCAACATAAATTTGGAGAATATTTTATTATTTTATTATGCTAGTTTTTGAAAGAATATTTCAATATATACAAGTTTATTCAAATTTGTAATCGTCTTTAGTAGCGGAAATTCGTACTATTTTAATGTGTTCAATCATTTTAAATGAATAAGTTGGCACGTTTTTGTTGACTTTTATTTATTGATTATGCTAGTTTTTAAATAATATTTTAGATAATAATTTGTAGAATTTTTTTTGACGGAAAAGCCTGCAAATTTATTGAGAATAATCATTCGTTACAAGCCTAACAAATCAAGAAAGAAATTTATCATTCACCCAAACAAAAGGTGACTGGGAAGTAAGAGCAAAATGTGCAATACTATGCGATAAAGAATTGGCCTCTCTACGGACATAAACAATCTTTGATATCACTGGTCCTTTCAACAAAGGAGATAATTCCTCAACACAAATCCCAACATAGCCAAGATGGTCTTTATCGGTAATGACTGCTTGCACTGCCAATAAAAAATCAAATTCCACCTGTACATTGTTAAAATCTTTCCCATAAATATTTAAGCAGATTCAGACCCTCTCTTACTCAACATAAATATGGGTAAGTGGAGTAAATTTTGGGGGAAAAAAGAATAAATTAGTGTATTTTTGCTAAGTTATTATATTTAGTGGTTTTAAATAGAGAGCTGTCAGACGGGTCGGCCTGCCCCGCCCCGCTTCGCCATGACCCGTGGCATGTTTGGTTGGTCCGTGTAGGCCTGCCTTCAAACGGGCCATGAAAACCCCAACCCGCCGCGGGTTGCGGGCTAGGCGTGTCAACCTGCCAAATTTTAAAAAAAAATAAAAATATATATAAAAAATTCAAAAAAATAAATTAAAATTTGAGATTGAATAAAATATATAAACAATGTTAAATAATAATAAATAATAAATGTCACAATCAAACAAATCATATAAAATTTTGATGTTAACTATGATATTTTGGATAAAAAACCGCATTTCCAAATAATATGAATAATATAAATATATATTTAACCATAAAAAATTAATAATGTAATATATTAAAAATATTACAAATACTAGTTTTAAAATTTTAAAATCACATTATTTAAAAATAAGAATTTTTATGTTTTTTTTTAAAAAAGTATTTTTATGCCATAATTCAAAAAAAATAAAAAATATATTTTTTTAAAAAACCGGTGGGTCGGCCCGCCCCTCCCCGCCTCAACCCGTGTCCTGTTTAGGTCCGCCTCCAAACAGGCCGGTAAAACCCCAACCCAACCCATCAAGTTTTCATGGCGGAGCGGGCTAGCCCAACGGGCCCGACCCGCTTTGACGGCTCTAGTTTTAAAGAGATTTTTAGTACAATAATCTACAAGTTAAATTCAAACTTGCAATTCTGACCAAGAATTCATCTTTCATTCCAACAAAGTCTTGTGTTCAAATCCTTTCAAATGCAATGGTATTAATATTTTTATTTGTCAACTCAACAAATGAGCTGAACTCGAGCTCACGAGTCATATTGACGAGCATATTCATGAATATGTAGACGAACCAAACTCTAACCAGATAAACAAGTCGAAAATGAGCTCCTGAACAAACTCTGATTTCATAAACAATCATGTTTACGAGCTCACGAGCCGGAAATCATCAAGCTCTAGCTCGTTTTGACAAAATTTTTGTTCTCAAAATTGAGCTTGGACTCTGCTCCATAATATTAATGAATGATCTTAAACGAGCTTTTACCGAACCAAGCTCCAAATAGCTCGCGATCAGTTTGGTTCGTTTACATATATCTCTAGCTACATGCATCACTGGTATGTGCATGACCTAGTATAGTAGCAGACCTAGTATATTAGCAGTAGTGAACGGGAAATTTAAAATGAATATAAATTATGCCACAATTTCAGTGAACGTTCGTATAGTATTGATGAGTTACATCTAAAAATTCTACTGGGCCTGGGCCCAATCATAAAGGTCCACTTCAAATATTTTTGCGGCTCAAGCTTATTTAAGTATTATTATTTATATTTAATTTAAGCAGACCCTGAATTCTATAAAAGTCCATAAGAGGCTCAAGCCCGTGAAACTCTCCGCGAAAAGTGTGACACCACTATAAGAATTTCCTTGATAGACTTTGGATATTAAATGACATAATAATTAAATAACTATTGAAGTAGACACATGCATGCACGTGGAGTAAAAGAATATTGTCTTGCTTCGCATTAAAACTGAAGTCGTATTTAATAATTAAAAAACGAATTCTTTGGCCGATCTAAGGAGGCAAAACTGGTTTGAAATTGGACCAAACCGAAGTAAAATTAATTCATTTGT